>NC_134485.1:234051021-234191021 GCF_040206685.1 Ascaphus truei | reverse complement strand
AATATACAAATACATGTAGAATGGTTATCAAAATCATACTGTCCTACAAATAACGCTTCTCCTTACAGACAATAATAATAATCCATTTAATAATCCTAACTGATCTTACAATATAAAACATAACATTCCAATCCACACAGTACATTGCATTTACATTGTATAAATGATGCATAAAATCTATGCACCATATACATTCTGCAAATGAATGTTAACAATATCATTGCAAGCTAATGTACCAGTAAATACAAACACGTCAACTATTTTAACCAATCAAGTAAACAAAAATCAATATATACTGTAAGTACCAACCAGAAAACACAATTTAAAACCAAAGCTAACCCTTACAATACCAAGGATTACATCTAACTAATTGTAAAAAAACATTATACATTATACACACATTGAAGCATTGCAATAAACAACATACAGTACAGTACATCCCCTGTATCTCCCTGCCTTCAGTGTAATCTGTTTAAAGACCATTCCCCCCTAATGTTTCTGTTAAACAGATTACACTGAAGGCAGAGAGATTTAAAGCCCCCTCCCCCCTAATGTTTCTGTTAAACAGATTACACTGAAGGCAGAGAGATTTAAAGCCCCCTCCCCCCTAATGTTTCTGTTAAATCTCCCTCCCTGCCTGCATTGCTGTGAGTGCAGTGTATGTAAATGTGGGGTGGGGAGGGGGGGACCCAATGTGCATACTGTGAGGTCTAACCACCCTCACCCCCTACCCACATACCGTTACCCCCCCCCATCCTGGCCATGGTCCCTCCGCTTCTGCAAAACAGACACAAAAATTAAAACATCCAAAGTAATGTCCCCTAACCCCTTAATCACCATAGCGGTTATTAACCGCTACAGTCATTAAGGGGTTAACCCACCCTCACCCACCACTCGGGATGCCTACATACCCTCCCACACTAACCCCCCCGTGAGGCCTAACCACCCAGTCAGTAGCCACAAGGGAGGCCTACCCACATACCGTTGGGGAAACACCCCCCCCACCCCCAGTACCCACAATAAAAACAGTACAATGACCCACAATAAACAGCATTATATTTATTAAATACATTACCCACCCCCTGTGCCCCCCCATAAATACAAGATTTATTCTTTTACATACAGAGTTCATAACGCAGCGCCACGCGAGTCCCCGGTGGGCTGGCAGGGCACCTGGACAGACCTATGGTTTACAAGCAGCCCTTTTTACACAGGTTCTGGAGGCCTGCTGGTGGATCCTGCCAGCACCATGGCCCCCAGGTGGTCTCCTTGGGTCACCGTGGGCCACAATTGGGTCCCCACGGTAGACCCAAGGATGTCTGGGAGCCCCGGGTCAGACCCACAGGTGTCTGCGGGGCCTCGGGTGGTTCCCTCGGGGGTCTGGGGAACTCACGGGTGCTCACTATGGGTCCGCGGTGCCCCCACAAAAGTGGGACCACACATCATCATCCCTGCACCTACGGGTCCGCGGTGCCCCCACAGAAGTGGGACCACACATCGTCATCCCCGCAGACTACGGGTCCGCGGTGCCCCCACAGAAGTGGGACCACACATCATCATCCCCGCATGTGTCACCCGTGGAACCACCAGCCTGATACCCTTGGGCTACCCGAGGATACCCACAGGTGGTCTCCAGAGGTCCCACGCAGAACCACGGAACCAACCCTGAATGTAAAAAAAATAAACCTGGCCTATACATTCAATACATACACCCTCCCCCCCAACACCTACAGTACAATAATGTGCAAAATTAATTGCCCATTATTAAAAACATTAACTAGCATATACAAATAAATAAAGTATTACTGACCTCATCAATACGAAGTGTCCGTCGCCAGCGCCTTCCTTCTCTTGCCCATACAAGACATAGCCAATACCAAGTCAATACATTGCAAGTACATTCAGATATCAATTAACCCCTTAAACACCTTATTGGATAATAACCGCAAAGGTGATTAAGGGGTTAAGCCACACAGGCCCGATACCCACCCTTCACCCATGAATTTGTACTGTGGCTTCATCATGCAACTATATATATATACTGTATATATATACAGAGAGACAGAGAGAAAGAGAGAGAGAGATATATACAGTATATATATATACACACGTTATATACACACCCATGATAAACCAATATACAGTACAAATAAATGTAGAAGGGTTATCAAAACCATACTGCCCTACAACCAAACACTTCTCCATACATACACACTAAATTAAAATCAATTTCCTTTAATATTCATAACTGATCTCTCAATCTAAATCATCACTAAACCTCTGAAAAGCCATTTAAACAACTTACATTCCAATATAAATAATGCCTAAATATCTATGCACCATATACATTCTGCAAATTAATCAACCAAGTAAACAAAAATCAATTAGCAATCATTATTTACATCCCTAAACCTTTCACACTACATCCCGAACAATGAAACCATTAACAAATTCACGCCTAGAGCAGAACAATTAAGCCTTTGAAAAAATATAAGTACCGACAAAAATACAACCTTTACAACCAAGCCTATCCCTGACCTTCCTCAAACACACAATACAATACCAAGGAATACAGAGGCGGCACATTTTATTTGAGTGCGGCTAGCTCCGCAAGCCTGGGGATGCCCCGGCATGCTAGCCGCACTCCTTCGGCGTGCCGCGTGTCATCGACGCGCGGTCACGCGTCATCGGGTGCTTGCGCCCCCTGCACCCGAGGGAGCCCTGGTGTCCCGCGATGTGGGGGACGGCGGCAGGGGGTTCCGGGGGACCCGGCGGACCCGGCAGCGGGAGGGAGAAAGCCCCGATCGGAGGGCGCTCCTCCGTGTCTTCGGCGCGCACCCGGCACCCTCTGGCGCGCGCCAGGTTACTGCTGCGGCCGAGAACGGGCAAATGCTTGAATAAACTCGGCCGCAGCAGTACATCTATCTAATTTTAAAATACTTTAAACTCACAATAAAGCATAGCAGCATACACAAAATAATTTAAAACACATCAAATCAAGCTTTTAAAACAACATCATTTCTTACCCTGTATGTATATATCTCTCTAGACATATATACATACATACATACAGTGGCAAGAAATGATATACCACAAAAAAAAATACACATGTTAAAAAACCTTTTGAAAAAATTAACAAGTTAAATAAAATACATTTCTTTAGTTAACTTACCCCCACCGATTCCCGTTGCGCAGCTTACTCACGAACCAATCCACGATCAGGAACCCATAAAATAAAAAACCATAAAATAATAAACATTAAACTAAAAATCCAAATCAATCCACGGGTCTTCTACTTGTAATCCATCTTCATCTGTATTCTTCTTTCTTCTATCTCCTTCCAGCAGGGCGGGGCGGGGTCTTCTCCCCATCTGCAAATAACACAAGAATGTACTCCTTCTTCCAACAGGTTAATCAATCGCTTAATTGTTCAAGATTGAAGGGGGAAGGGATTTCTGTGGGTGCTGGGTGGTGATGGGTGTGGTTTTATATGTTTGTGGGGGTTTAGGTGGGTGAGTGTGGGTGTGGTTTTTGTGGCGAGTGGGTGAGTGTGGGGGGTTTTGTGGGTGTGTGTGGGAGATTTTGTGCATAGTGGGTAGGAATAGCCACATTTAGACACATTTTTTCTTTGAATTTGAATGATTGCCAGTGCTTATCAGATACAGAATTCCGCAGATCAGTCACAAAAAGGCAAATCCCACATTTTTTTTTCTATCACTGAAAATCTGAGTGACGTAAATCCTCCTCCAACTCCTCTTTCTTCTCCTCCTTTTCCTCCACCTCCACCACTACCAACATGCAAAAACTATATTTCAGGCATGTAGAATGAATGAATCGAATCAGAGTTTGGATTTTTACAAATCTGAACATGGATTGTTAATCTGTTCCACAGATATGTTAAAAGGGTCAATCCATTCTGTGGTTATATTAAAATACAGAATCTGCAGGAAGGATTTTCAGTGATAGGAAAAAGAAATCTTGGCAGAATGAGTTTCATGGTGATTCGGTTTAATCTACTGAGATGTTTTAGAACCCAATTGTCAGATGTATTTTGGTGGGGGGATTGTATTTGGTCTTAAAATTCCAGGAAAATCCAGGAAGGGGCTTCGGACCAGTCCATCCATCTCTAGTGGGTGGGTATGGTTTTTAATATTTTTCTACATTTTTATTTATATTGTAATAATAGGCAACTTTTGGGACATACTATTGTTTTAAGTGTTTACTTGTAGTAGTATTATTATTATTATTATTATTATTATTATTATTATTATTATTATATAGACAGGTTTAGTTTAATGTTCAAAACTAAAAAAAAAAATTTGTCAAATACTATGTTGTGCATTCAAACTTTATATGCATTGTTAATTTAGTTTCACCCCATTTACAGTTACTATAATGCTTTTGCACACATCATTAACCACAAAAAAACAGTTTGTTGATAATACTGTACAAAGCAAAACTTGGGCAGAAACAGCCAACTTTGGCTACAACGTTGGGTGAGTTTGCTGTGTGAAAAGGGGGGTTGATGTGGAGTGTACTGTGCAGTATGTTGATTAAAAAGGTGAGTTAAGGGTTGGCAAATAGGGTTCTTCTAAACGAAAAAGAAATGCAATGCACGGCGCAATAAAGATGGTGTAAATACCAATTTCCACTGTCCATATAAGTGTCCATAAGAGAACCAAGTCCCAAAAAGTGCAGTCCTACGATGTAATCAACATAAAGCTTCCTCGTCGATGGTTATCCTCCTATTGGGAACACAACATTGCGCAGTGGACAGAAACAGTGGACACTTCCACTACAGAGACAAAAAATGCCTACTTACAAGATGATATCTTGGTATATGTAGTGGATATAAACTGTGCATTGGCCAGCGACTTATCCCTGAACTCCACAAACCCCCTGTGGTACTTTAGACGCATGCGACCAACTCCGTCAGGTAAGTTAATACACCATGCACCGACTCAATTTCCACAAAGAAATTGCAGAGAGAAAAAGATGGTGCAGTACTGCGAGGACACTTTAATTAAAATGTAACACACTAGACGAATCATACTTACAATGTGTCACGTCTTTCTGAATAATACAAAATTGCCATCCGTAGCATGAAGTGGAACCTCGGCATCCAGCAGTGATTAGTTGGCGTCCTCTCTCTCTCTCTTCCTTCGAAAGAGTGGCAAAAATACCTCAAATAATTAATACAGGTATTTGGGGTTAGCTCTAGGGTCATTTTGTTTTTCATTAGGTATTCTTGAATATTATCCCGTATTAAACCTTCAAGAAGTTTCCCTACTATTGAAGTCAGGCTTACTGGTCTGTAATTTCCCGTTTGTGATCTAGCTCCCTGTTTAAATATAGGCACCACATCTGCTTTACGCCATCTTGTGGTACTGAGCCTGTGGAAATGGAGTCCTTGAATATTAAATGTAATGGTTTGGCTATTACTGAACTTTACTCCTTGAGAACTCTTGGATGTATGCCATCGGGGCCAGGTGTCTTATTTACTTTAATTTTTTCAAGTCACTTATGAACTTCTTCCTCAGTTAACCAATTGTTCATTAATATGGAGGTTGTGGCTTCCTCCTGCGGCAGTACTATTGAACTTGATTCCTCCCTGGTAAACACAGAGGCAAAGAATTTGTTTAATACCTCTGCTTTTTCCTTATCTCCAATAATCTGCCTACCCATCTCATACTGAAAGTGTCCTATATTTTCTTTTCTGATTTTTTTGTTATTGAGGTACTTAAAGAACTTTTTAGGGTTGATCTTACTTTCTATTGCAATCCTTTTTTCATTATCCATTTTTTCTAATTTGATTGCCCTTTTGCAATTTTTGTTACATTCCTTATAATTCTGATATGATGCCTCTGTTCCTTCTGACTTAAAGAATCTAAACGCCTGCCTCTTCTTTTCCATTTCCTCCCCTACCTGTTTATTCTGTTGAACCTTTCAAATGTATTGCCAGCTACACTGATACCTGGCCTATAATTTGTTATTATAGTATTGGTTGGGAGGCAAGGCAAGTGTGCTGTACACTGTATTTTTACTATTATTTCATATGCCCGAAGACTAAACATTAAGGGGTACAATAAACCAAGTTGGTAGTGTTACTCTAGTAAAGCTACAGCAATTTCTACTAAAAATTAAAAAAAAACCAGTGATTTTTAACTTGAAATCTTTCAAAATACCAAAGCTGGAACCATACTGACAGCTGCCCCCATACATGAAACTTAAATGATGCCCCTGGTGCCTATAAGAGAAACATCACAGATAATATCGCTGTAGACAGAACATCAATATTTCATTGCAAAGTAATGCTGCAATAAATATAATCAGATGTCTGGACGATAACAAACTATGGGGCCTATGCAGAGAGCAGCGAATTTTAAAAATGGCGAGTTTTATAAAAAGTAGCTTTTTTGGAGAGTTTTATTCTCCATATGCAGAAATGTGCGAATTCTGCTATGTTTAACATGAATGCGTGTGGCGAGTTTAAATTGGCGAGATGCGCGCTGTAGAAATGTGTTAAAAAAAAATTGCGCCTTTTTTTTCCCTTTGCTATGGCCGCGAGCGGCAGCTTCTTGCCAACTTTTTCTGGCGAGGCAAAAAGGAGACAATCGCGCCATTTTATTGGCGCGAACAGCCGCTAGATGCCGTTCGCGCCTCTCTGCATACGGATATTTTTAAAACTGGCGAGATGGAGGTTCTCGCCAGCCGCGAGGCGAGTTTTATAAATAGAAAAAAAAAATTGGCGCGTTTTTCGTAACTCGTCATTTTCTGCTGTTTTCTGCGCGATTTTCTCCAAAAAATGGCGAGTTTTGAAATAGCGCTGCTCTCTGCATAGGCCCCTATATGTCTTTACTTAAAATATTTAAATGCTGTCAAACAATGATTGCAAATATTTGTGGCTTACAGCCTGACTAATGGAAATAAGTACACTAAATTTAACATGCAGAGATTAAAAATAAAATAATGCCAGAACATTTTATTTCTTCCATTTATGGCCATGTTACAATCTCTGGCTTTTCCTAAACAAGTTTTTTGCCAAATGTGCATTTTACTTATTGTACTCTACTAATAATGCTGCATATTGTGTTATAAGAAGAATATTAGAGTTAACACAGAAAAATCCACCATAATGCACAAATGGTTGCAATAATTCTTGCTACATCTGTATGAACTAAGGATATTATAAGTCAATGAATGCATATTTGGGGTCAACACTGCAGCAGCATCATTGTGGAAAATTGTGTCTATTGACATCCTAAGCAGTAATTTAAGCTTCAGAGGGTTCTTTAGCAGAAAAATCATTAGTCATTTAATTTTGCTTATATATGAGCTATGACTAATGTGAAACAGGACAAAATATGCAAGCAGACAATTAGCTTAATTTGAAATGGAGTGTGACATGTATTTTACATTTCTCATCTGGGAACACAAGCAGAGTTCAGTTCAGATCTCGTCTCAACTGTCAGATGCTGCGAATGTCAGAGACTGACATTTTTTTTTTTTTTTGCAGTCCCATTATAGTAGTGTAAAAAATATATAGTGTGCTTCATTCATACATTGGAGTCCAAGAGTTAGTAACAGGAATCAGAGCAGAAGCTTGTGAAAGTGACTTTATCATTGATCAGTAGATCTTCAGAGGTTATTAGAGGAATGTCGAGATGAAAGAAATGTTAAACATATGATATATTGATGCCTAAAGCATGCTTTATAATAAAGTACTGTACTGCAGATGGAAAAATATGTTTTAAATTTGCACAGTGATTCCCACATTATCTAAATAGGTTTCAAGCAAAAAAACAAACAAAACACACAGACATTGATGTCTGTTACGCACATGGTGGGGATTATTAAAGTGAAATGGTATATATTTAAATGTACAATTTAGATCCAGTGTATTTCAACAAATCAACTACTGTAGGATAATAATTCATAATTTTCTAAAAAAATAAAGTTATTTCTGTGTTGCAGAGATTATCAGAAGTGAACACTTAACTGAGTAATTATTTTCTGAATTTTCTCTTCGTGAATATTGAATATATAATCAGATAAAAGATTTGCAATGATTTCATAAATATCTTATGCTGTACAATAAGATTGGAATTAAAAGCCAAGTGTATACATTCAATCCCTACCTTTTTCCTCTAGTAACATATGGTAACAACATCAGTGTCTCATAGAGAACTGATAAAGTTAAGATTTAATAGAGCTTACTGAAACTTTTATTGAGCAAAGCACACAAAGAATGAGCTGAAGAATCTCTTGCCAATGTCTCCCTAATTTTTTACTATTAAACTCTTATAAATAAGGATGGGTGAATGTATATGGGCATGAATAAAATCCCATACAGTATATTGTGTATAAAATCCCATATTTAAATCTATATATATACAGCTCAACCCCCTTATAACGCTGTGCTTGGGGTCTAAAGCATCACATCGCGATGTAAGCAGATCGCGTTAGAAATAATGTACAATTGTTTGCATTGAGAATAAAGTATTAAAGATGCCAATAATCGTGTTGTAAAGTATTTATAAGTACGAAAATTGGGAGCCACGCTTGCATCACGTTATAAGCGGATCCGCTTTGTAACGGATCGCGTTATAACGAGGTTGAGCTGTATATATATATATATATATATAATGTATACAACATGTTCTGGTTTAAGAAATCCTTCCAAATATTATTTTGAAAAGGGGAAGCATTCTCCAAACTGTATAAACTTCCCTAGTCCCGCAATGGGGGGCTCTCTGTTGGGGATGAGTGACAGCTTCAAACTAGATGGCATAAACAGCATTTATTCTACAGACTTTTCAGAGCTCCTAGAGCAATCTGAGCATAAAATGAATATGTTTCACCCAAAACAAACAGAATATGTTATGTGATCATGTACATAAGTTAAAGCTACCCTCTTACAGCTACTGTAGGTGAAGGCAATGATTGTATAAATCACAGTTTTTACATTTTAGTGAGAACCATATACTGCATTTCTCTTAATGACAGTGAAAAATAGCAGAAAATAGTCATCCTGTAATTTAATATCTCCTTATTTTTGCTTACCTTGATCTGGTGGCAGGATTGATATTTTCCTTTGGCCATTTAATGATGCAAGGCTTTTATGAAGGACTAAGGGCCAGCTGCATAAAGCTCTGTTATCTTATTCACTAAAGAGAATAACGTTACAATGACCTTGAGTTAACTATTGAAATAACATATTACTACATATCCATGGACATTAGAGTAAGGCATATGAAACTAAGTGTAGCCCCCTGTAAACAGAACAGGCTATATATCTTTCTCCTACTGTGGTAAGTCCTGCTAAGGGTAGGCGCCAGTAGTAATCATGGGTTTTCCCCCTTCACGCCCTGCCTCGAGTGATAGATGCAGGCCCCTGACTCTGCTGCAGGCATGAGACAGAGGAGAGGTCCTGCTGACATCATGAGGGGTGGGGCTGACTCTATTTAAGAGCCAGTTCCTGTGAGGACAAGGGCTCTTGGCTGCTGCTGCTGTTCCTCTTCCTGTTATGTGAGAGGTGGAGGAGAGAAGTTCTGTCCTGGGACCAGAGATAGAGACTACGATCCCATGAGTTTGGAGAGTAAGCAGAGCTAGAGTGGACCAATGCCCCTCACCCTACTGAGGGGATGAGGGGGAATCTACCCCCACCCAGAGGATATCCTCTGAGGTGGGCATTGGGGGTATTGAGGCCCATACAGACCATCCTACAGGAGTACATTCTGGATGAGAGGAGAGGTGGAGGTCTGGTGTACCTTGGGAGTGCCTTGGCATATTACCTGTCGTGTACTACTGCTGCTGTGTGCCAGATAAGAGACAATAAAGACCTTGCTGATTTTACATAAGACTGTGTGATTGTGGAGCATTCACCCTGGGACCAGGCTTCTTCTTCTATAAGGGTCCTACCCCATATTCCTGGGAAGTTATAGAAGATGGAGGCGCTGCATCACTAAGAGAATGGAGGCAACTACCCCAGACGCCTGGTCCTGTGTCCCCAACATCACCGCGGGAAGCTCAGGCCCTCCTGTTATCTGCAGGTACGCACCACCAAAGCACATGTAGCCAGCCCTCATACACCCTAGATATAGCATCTGTGTCTGGGGGGGGGGGGGATATGGGTTACATAAGGTTCTAACGACCTGTTAGCCTAAAATCGCACATCCCCTAATCTCCGTTCAACTTAGCCCAGGGAAATAACATTACGATAAATACCTAAAGTTGGTGCTAATCACAATTCAGAAACACATCAAGAGGTGCATCTGATAAAGTATAATTTAGGTGATGTAAGTCACTGTATAATGTGTTTATTTGTTTAAGGTTTATGTACTGTATGATATGTCTGTAACAGTTACCATGATACAGATGCAGCGGCCATAATTTTACGAAATCACGCGGTTTATACCTCGGAATACCCATGTGATGGCGCGAGTTTACTTCAAACCGTACCGCCTTAAGACGCGAGTGCAGGCGAGTGCATAAAATGACATTTTATTGTTGTGGCTTTTAAACACCTGAAATTCACACAGTAGCACAGTAGCACAGTACTGTACACATTACAACTAATTAATTTCATTGCATATAATTGCACACAATGCATAAAATTCAAACAAAGTGTAACGCCCCCTGGTGTCTGGTCTGACCCACCCAATTCCACATTGGCCCCTGTGGTCTATCCAGCCCCGTTACATGTTCGTGTCTGTGGTGCACCTGTAGGCAACAGGACTCCTGAGTCTCCCGCTTGATGGTATTGGGGGATGTCAAGGCAGACAGGTAGCTGAGGTAGTGGGTGCGAGTCCTACTTACATCATGTGCAGCGCCTCCACCTCATCAGGATCTATGCGTACGCGCTAGATGGTCCGGATGAGGAACTCCTTCTTGGTGGTGAGGGCCCCAGGAGAGTAATTGCAGACTCACACCATGGGGTTCTCGTTGAGCAAGCCATTTTTATTGTGCGTGGTGATAAGGGCCAGCCGCCCCTCACAGTCATTGTCTCAGCCACACATTGTTCCGTGATTCCCTTTAAAAGGAAAGCCCTCCCAATGGAGTGGGATTCCCTCTCCCCGCAGGGAGATCACCCCTGTGCCAGGTCCCTGGACACAGTTGGCCTTCTCTGACTTGATATAGAATGGTGCCACTAGTTACTGCACTAGTGGGCACCGTTGAACTTGCTGCTTCACCTTCACCTCAACCCGCAGCAACCACACACACTAACTTTAGGCAGTGCAGTGCCTTATTTACCTCAGGAAGCAGGCACATCTCTGATGTCACTAACTAGGGACTCAGAGCATCTAGCCACTCCCATCCATACATACGGCACCTCACCAGGGTGTGAGGGCAAACCTCCATGATTACTGCTGGCATTCCTGTAACTTACCAGGTTTTTACTGCCAGCAGGAGAGATGACTGTAGAATTGTTATGCATGTCTACAAAAGCAACCGCGATAAACATGTGTGCCTGGGGCGTTCAAGCTGCGTGGAGTACAGCAGCTCACACAAAAACGGCCGCTGCATCTGTATGTTATATATTGTGTACTAGCTAAATTTTGTGTACAATAACTTTACAACTATTTATTGGGATAATTAAAAAGTGACAGAAATACTTAAGTGAACATTTAGGTGATGAGGTTAATTTAATCTGGTTTTATTTATTTATATTTAATTTTGTTTTGTAATTCATTGTTTCTGTATTTTATTGTTAATGTACTGTATTCCCTCCTGGGAGCTCAATTTTCCAATTTGATATTTATTTAATATTTAGTCTCTTTTCACTTACACATCTATCATCTATCTATCTATCTATCTACCTACATTTTTTTTTTTTTTAGTTGTCACATTTTTGGCTATATACTTTATTTATGAAGGTTTATATTTAGTATGCATATGCAGTTAGGTACGGAAATAATTGGACACTGATACAAGTTTTGCTATTCGGATGTGTACCAAAATAAATTCCCAGACAGAGACAGTTTACTTCTGGACACAGTGCACAATAGTCCTAAGACCAAGCAATTTTCCATACCGTTTGTCTCAACATTCAACACACAGAGCGGGCGTATAAAAGATATCAATATACGTCACTGGCCAATTTTACAAAGCAATACCACCCTAGCCCCGATCTTTAAACTTAGACCTTTGTTCTCATACAAAAGGGGCAAAAATGTAAGGGATCAGCTTGTAAGAGCCGATATTGGGGGAATGGACGCAAAGCAGACATTCTTAGGGACACCTAAGTTAGGCTGCTATAGGTGTTGCAGTTGCATCCAGTGTGACAGTGTCCAAGAGGGACCCACCTTCCGACATCCTCATCAATCCTCATCCTCAACAGGTCATCAATTCCACATAAGAGAGTTCTTTACGTGTCTGTCTAAATTTGTCATATATCTGATCAAGTGCCCATGTGGTTTAGGATATGTGAGGGAGGCGACACAATGTGTAAAGGACAGGATTAGACAGCACAAGGCTGCCATCAGAAGATGTGGCCCATCATTTCACACTGACTGGGCACAATGCCAGCCAACTCCGATATCAAGTGATAGATGGTATGAGGAAAAAGCGATGTGGTGGAAATATACAGAAATTACTATTGCAGAGAGAAACACTGTGGATTAGACGCTTGGACACCATGACCCCCAGAGGTATGAATAAGGAGCTGAACCTCAGCTGCTACTTTTAATTTGTTACT
Source organism: Ascaphus truei (assembly GCF_040206685.1). NCBI lineage: Eukaryota > Metazoa > Chordata > Amphibia > Anura > Ascaphidae > Ascaphus > Ascaphus truei. The sequence continues at coordinate 234,178,324 of NC_134485.1, read as the reverse complement.
GGGTATCCTGCATACTAGACCTGTATGACCTGGTAAGGGGATGACTCTGATGGTCCGAGTGAAGTTAAGCTGAGTGGATTGCCCTGTCTACCTGTACTTCTGTAGGTAAGTTGCCCTATATCCTGAACTGTGGGGCTGAGGCGACATGGGTCACTATTGGCAGTCATCCTGCGGTGATCCTTCCTTCAGCCAAAGTCGTCTCTTCCCACCTCTGTCCTATTACTACATGTTTTGTTAAGATAACTTTTTCCCATTTGACACACAGAGACATATGCACTCAGGTTAGTGGAATACTATATGATATGTTGGACCCCTGATTAGATTGGTCAAACATATCCTTTGGTTTTATCAGCATATATATCTATGTATTGAAATTTTCTTTCTTTTTCCCTTTGTTTTTGTTCATTGAGGCACTCAGCGTCACTGTGAGCCTGTATAATGCATTGGGTATGTCCTGATACGAAACCATCACCATGACTACAAGAGAAACAATTTCTGTGCACTGACAGAGCTAGGCGTGCTTATGCTGTGCTCCTGTGAATACCTCTCTCTTGCACTGTATGAGGTCTGACACATCCGCCTCCGCATCTCCGGACAACTACAGCTGCTTAGTGTGGAGTGAATAAATTAGCCTACTTGGCAGAGACGTGCCTGGATGACGTCATCAAAGCAGGTAATTATCTGGCAGATGATTCCAGGACACACACACATGGAGGCAGCAGGAAGAGACATGATTTAAGAGACTTTTGACCTGTTGGTTTGGACACTGAGCTTTCATGCATTCTCCTCTGGCTGTTTACAGGACTCTGACATTTTGAGCTTAAACTCTGTATAGTGATTGCTGAGTGCTGCTTTGGTGGTTGGGGAGACTAGGGACAGGGACGTACCTTGTGGTCCTTTAGACCCGAGGGATTGGCCTGAGGAAGGGGTTATTCCCCAAAACGTTGTCCCCCTGATTACCATCCCCCCATTGGTTTTATTTCCCCCCCACTGTTTTTGTTTATTGTTCACTCCCTATCCCAGTGTTCCCTGTCCCCTACCACACTCACTGTAGGGTTTTTGTCTACCCACTTATGCCACATCACTCCAGGTTTAACTTTATTATCTTGTGCATACATTAAATTATTTACTTTGGCATTTACCGTGTTGAATCTATTATTCTCTAGTCAGTGAGTGCTGGAACCTTAGTTTGTATTTACAAAATAAATTCAAGTTACAGTTATAATGAATATGGGCTTAAAGTGCAGTCTATCAGCTTTGATTTGAGGGTATTTACGTCCAAATTAGAGGAAGGGTTTAGGAATTACATCTCTTTATTATGTAGCATCATCTTTTTCAAGGGACCAAAAGTAATTGGACAATTGACTCAAAAGCTGTTTTATGGACAGGTGTGGGCTATTCCTTCATTATTTCATCATCAATTAAGCAGGTAAAAGGTCTGCTGTTGATTCCAGGTGTGGCATTCACATTTGGAAGCTGTTGCTGTGAACCCACAACATGCGGACAAAGGAGCTCTCAATGCAAGTGAAACAGGGCATCCTTAGGCTGCAAAAAAAAAAGAAAATCCATCAGAGAGATAGCAGGAACATTAGGAGTGGCCAAATCAACAGTTTGGTACATGCTGAGAAAAAAAGAATTCACTGGTGAGCTCTGCAACACAAAAAGGCCTGGTCTGCCACGGAAGACAACAGTGGTGGATGATCATAGGATCCTTTCCATGGTAAAGAAAACGCCCTTCACAACATCCAACCAAGTGAAGAACACTCTCCAGGAGGTAGGCATATCATTATCCCAGTCTACCATAAAGAGAAGACTTCACGAGAGCAAATACAGAGGGTGCAAACCATTCAAAAGCCTCAAGAATAGAAAGGCCAGATTAGACTTTGCCAAACAATATCTAAAAAAGTCAGCCCAGTTATGTACAGCATTCTTTGGACAGATGAAACTAACATCAACCTGTACCAGAATGATGAGAACAAAAAAGTATGGAGAAGGCTTGGAACGGCTCATGATCCGAAGCATACCACATCATCTGTTAAACATGGTGGAGGCATGGGCATGCATGGCTTACAATGGCACTGGGTCACTAGTATTTATTGATGATGTGACAGAAGACAGATGCAGCAGGATGCATTCTGAAGTGTATAGGAATATATTGTCTGCTCAGATTCAGCCAAATTCAGCGAAGTTGATTGGATGGCGCTTCACTTTACATATGGACAATGACCAAAAACATACTGCGAAAGCAACCCAGGAATTTTTTATGGCAAAGAAGTGGAATATTCTGCAATGGACGAGTCAATCACCTGATCTCACCCCGATCGAGTATGCATTTCACTTGCTGAAGACAAAACTTAAGGCAGAAAGACCCACGAACAAACAACAACTGAAGACAGCTACAGTAAAGGCCTGGCAAAGCATCACAAAGGAAGAAACCCAGCGTTTAGTGATGTCCATACGTTCCAGACTTCAAGCAGTCATTGCCTGCAAAGGATTCTCAACAAAGTATTAAAAATGAACATTTTATTTATGATTGTGTTAATTTGTCCAATTACATTTAAATCCCTGAAATAATGGGACTGTGTATGAAAATGGTTGCAATTCCTAAATGTTTCACACAATATTTTTGTTCAACCCCTTGAATTAAAGATGAAAGTCTGCACTTCTATTGCACCTCGGTTGTTTCATTTCAAATCCATTGTGGTGGCGTACAGAGCCAAAATGATGAAAATTGTGTCAGTGTCCAATTATTTCCAGACACTTTCCAGTTACTATTACGATCAGTTAGTACATATATTCATCCTAGCTATATCCTAGAACCTTCACCAGTATAGACCTAGCAGCTCTCTATCAGCAGCTACTTTACAGCCACCTGATACATCACCAGATCCATTATGGCAGAACATCTCCTCTTACACTATTTGGGCTAATAAATCGATATATTAATATCCTTCCCCCCACGATTACTATAAGAGGATTTTGTTCCATGTTCAGGATAAACTAAGCCACTATCCGATCATAGCAGATATACTCATGCTACAAATTTAGTTCTTACTGGTCCCATATATACACTCCAGGTAGCAGCTAGCGTCTCTCTGATTTTAGAGATTCAGGAGGATTCACGTTTTTATCCATTTATCTGTAATAAAATTATTTTAATTGTTTGTTTAGTCGCACATTTGGACCATGATTTAATACTACTCTGGTCTGCGGTGCGCTACTATTTGGGATCTTTTTTGTGTACTCTGTACACTTAATTTGATACTAATTACTAGAATATTCAGACAAAATAGATTGTAAAATAATCCACTAAGGAATGATAATAATCAGAATATTGTAAAATATATAAATAAATATTAATACTGCAAATATAGTAAACACTATTTAATAAAAGGATGAAACCCATCAATAATTACAAAATCCTATATTAATAAAGAGACCAAACGTCTAGTTCATCATTAAGACCTTGGGTGCTAATGTCTGCATATTAAAGATCCAAAAGCGCTATTGTTTTGAGAGGGCTTTTAACTTATCACCTCCTCTACGATTAGGTGCTACAATTTGGATACCCTTATAACGCAATTTGAGTGGATCACTATTGTGGTGAATTTTGAAATGGCGTGACACACTATGCTTTTCATAGCCTATTTTAATATTTCTAGCGTGCACCAAAATTCTTACTTTAAGCTGGCTTTTAGTCCACCCTATATATTGTTTACCACATGGACATTCTAAAAGATATATTACAAAAGTGGTGCTACATGAAACACAGTCATTTATATTGAACTGCTCCTTAGTTACAAATGAGCTGAAGCTTTTTCTTTCTTTACTTAATAGGTTACAAGCCTTACACTTCCCACAGCCAAAGATACCAACAGGTTTTTGTATCCAGCTATTCTTTGGTACAGGTTTAATACCAATATCACTAGAGGCCAAGCAATTTTTTAAGGTATTTATTTTTCGGAAGATAAATCCTGTTTTTTTTTCCCTAAATGTGGACCAAGTAATGGGTCATTTGACAATATCCTCCAGTTTTTATTAATAGTATTTCTTATCTAATAACTTAATGCATTATAATTTGTAATAAATGGTACAGATATTAATTGATTCTCTTGAGTTATTAGACTGGTCAGTATTTTTTCATTTATTTTTCTTACCATTTAAAATGGAATTCCTATTCATATTGGTGACTTTTGTTAATGCTTCTAGATTGTTGGCACTCATAGCCTCTTTGGGTACATATATTAAATAGCAATTCAGATTGTTGTTCAAAATCTTTTATTTCGCTACAGTTCCATCTTAAGCACATGAACTGTCCGACAGGAATGTTTTCAATCCATGATCTCTTATGGTTGCTACTTACTAATAACAGGCTATTTGTGTCAATCATCTTGAAGAAAGTTTTAGTTGAAACTTTATTCTCAGCTATACCTACCAATTGCAAATCAAGAAAAATTATGTTGTTTTTATCACTTTCTGCTGTAAAAGTTAAATTAAAATCATTTTGATTTAAATAGATAATCTCATTTAAGGAGTCTTCATCTCCCACCCAGACACAAAGTATCATCTATAAACCTGCGCTATATTATAATATTATTAGCAGATGGGTTATTGTTCCAAATCACGCTTTGCTCCCAAGCCCCTATGTAGAGGTTTGCATAACTGGGAGCAAAGCATGTGCCCATTGCTGTGACACAGACTTGAATAAAAAAACTGTGTTAAAAATAGAAAATAGTTATGTGAGAGTAAACCTAATGGACTCCAAAATAAAATATCCATTTAATACATATAACTCAGGATCACTCACCAAATATTGTGCAATTGCATCTACACCTCATACTGTATATGGTATATTCGTACAGAGTTACTGTATGTCAAAAGTCGCACATCTGTAATTTGTTTTCCACTCAAAATCTTTAAACAAACAAAGCACCACTGTTGTATGCTTAATATAAGAAGGTAATGAACAAACATTTTTGTAAAAAAAAAATAATCGACATATTGTGACAGATTAGATGTTAAGGAATTAATAACTGGTGTTCCTGGTGGGGCTGTAAGGGACTTATGTATCTTAGGAAGATAATAAAAAATAGAAATCCGTGGACAGTCAGAAAATAAAAATTGAATATTCCTTTTTTGTTAATATATTATTGGACAAGACATCGTCAAGAATAATTTTGCTGGCTTATGTTCTTTCTTGAGAGGAGGCATCCCTGCAGGTTCTGCTGACGGGGGAAGTTGTTTTTGAGCACTTTTCAGCGGTTTGGAGGGCTAATTTTTCCGTGATTTCAGCATGGTCCCCGGAGCTGTATTAGAATGCTGCAATTCTCCTTAACGCTGCGTGCGCGCCCCTTCACTGAACTTTCTTCATTAATCTGGTGCTGATTTTTTGCCCAACTTCGCTCCGGTTTTGCAGCTGACAGACTGATAAATAGACCCCCTTCACATCCACAATGAACCTCTTTCTCATTTTATCGACGTCTGCCACTCAATAAAGGTATATTTTCTAAGTATTTCTCATATTTCAGGAAAGGTAAGCATAAAATTGAAGATGCACATGCGGACTGAGAAACCTGGTTATCAAAAATTATTCATCAAAACTGACATTTTATAGCTAAAACTATAGTATCTATAGTATTTCAATTGAAAAATAATACAGTATGGTAAATGTGTAATAAATACAGACACGACCACGACTATTCTAAAGCTTGCCTTAAACTAGCATGGTTACATTCTGGGTATGTGCTGGGTATGTGCTGGGCTTGTTTAAGGCAAGTTTAAGGCATTTCTGCATTCACTAATGACCCATAGGATTAACACAGCAGTTTGAATGGGACTGCCAGGGACCCCTGCTGTTAATCTGATGGGCCATTAATCAATGCAGAATGCTGGGGCTAGTTTAAGGCAAGTATTCAGAATGTACGTGGGTGTACCTGGGTCTTTTTGCCGATTGCCACTGGTTTGTGTTAGAATAGTCGCAGTCTCTGCTGAATACACTGCAAGTGTATATATGTATTTATTTAAGCACTACATTTTCACTATAAAATTATTTCTTGCAGTTAAACATTATGCAGGAGTCTTCAAGCACTAGAATTAGACAAAGAAGTCTATACAATATGTACCAAACTTCCCTTTTTCTATTAATTTTAATGATGCCAGCCTTTTCAAATATAAATTTAGACATCCAACATAGGAAACTGAATTAACAAATGTACTACTTGTAACTGGACTTAAGTGACTAAAGTAGAAATCTTGCAGATTGTATGTAAACTTGAACCTTATTCCCTTCTGAGTCTTTATTTTGGCTTTCCAATGCTTTTTTAGATTGGAAACTGCCTAAGGCTGGGTACAGTATAAAAAATAGTTGGGTATCTAAAGCACTATTCACATACTGCTGTCTAGTAAATACCACACGAATACAATTTCCTCAATAATTAACTTTTTAATTTAAAAAATGGCAAACTGCGTCATGTGCTGCCACTGCGTAAAAAGTGATTATGATGAAAACCATTACAGGTAAATACAGAGGTAAAACTTTGGTAGATGCAGAGGTTTATTTATAGTACTGGCTTACACAAAACCCACATGGGAAAGAGATTCCTTCTATTTATAGTAAAGCTGGTAAGTGAACTATTGTTTTGGGTGCAGTGTAATGTGGTAAATGACAAATGTACTTTGTTTAATGTGCTAACTGTATTATTTATTTATTTCTATGGTATATGCACTACGGTACTTAATAACTAGACAAATGTAACACAATGTAAAAATGCTTACAATGGTATTTACTTTGCCCATAACAGAGTGCTAACTTTGGTTTTAAAGACTGCATTTGTAACAATACTACTGAAATAAGGTTGGTTTCTTAAATGAATTACAGTGGAACCTTTATTTTAAAGTGAAGTCTGCTAGACTTACTACTTAGAGTACTTGTTTATATTACTTATAGGAAAGTTAGAAAAGTACCATTATGAACATAACATTATAGAACATTCAGGCTGACAGTACCCACCTGCTGAAAGCTCCACGTGTGGCTATATACTAGTACTAGTCTAAACATTTTGCCTTACATTCTACAATAATTGTTAATACCATGTAATAATACGCCTCAGGGTATTTTGTCAGTTACATTGCTCCACAGCATGCATGCTCCTTACCACTCTATTAGTAGTCACAGCGCACACAGTGAAACAGCAGCAGATTTTTTTACTGTGGATTCTTTTTATTCTTATAAGTATGTCACATGTTTAGATAATAGATTTTCATCAATGCACTTGATTTCATAACTCTTCTCTCCTTTTATGAGCAAAGAAAACAAACTGGGCCAAACCTACGGTAGTAACATACAATATATAATAACAGTAGATTTGGTTGAAAAAAGACATACATATATTCATGGTGTATAACTTTTATTAAAAGTTATGAAGAAGAATGACTCTTGTTGCATGGATCCACAGATTCCGAAAAAATACTTAAAAAATAGAGAAAAATAGTACAATAAAGTTATGGTAATGGACATTCAAACATATGGTGAAAGATATACTCTTTTTTCAATAAAATCGCCTTCTGTGCTGCTTCTTGTCTGTGTTTAAAAACTTACAAGTAGCTCCTTCATTTTAAGTAAGGTTTCACATATGGCATACCTGTGAGCACGTTACTTGCATACGAGACAAAGGTTAATACACAGCTCACAAGTTGGCCCAATTTTCACCTTTGCAAAGGTCCTTCAAATTAACAATATCTCACCTCAATCCGTCCCCATATACCTGTCTGTCACGAACAAAACATACGTGAGCATGTGACTTAGATATGCAACCAGGGTTAATAAACATGGCAATTCTAACCAACTCACCTTTCTCTGCAAGGTACATTCAATGAGTTAATATTAACCCCTTACTCAATTGCAATCATATCTGTATGTTACCAAGACCCAAGAATTTGAAAAACTATGTAATTAATATATCTGACAGGTTCTCAGGTCCCTGTTTATAATAGAAAAAACTATGCACTTAACACACACATCTATTGTAACAAGATGTGTCCAAAAATGTAAATAGTCTCTCCAGAGCGTGCAACAGTTCATCACTTATTAAATGGTGTAATACACATTAAAATACAGTACTTACATTACAGAAAAGGGATTATCAGAACATACAATTACAGTAAATGCAGGACAGTTTCTTCAAATAACAGTATAAAACATAAAATAAATCCCTATACATTACATTACCATATGTAAGAGTTTTCTCCCAAATAGGTCACTGGCGTAGGAAGATGACAAATAACTTGTTTGGTCCAAAACACACCTCTGTTGAAATCTGATTTTCATAATCCCTTGCCAAGTCTAATGTACACTTTTTTCCCAATGAAACAACATAATCCCACCCCTGTCGTAAATCAGCTGCCAGGTTGACGGTTATACAAAGTAAAAAAAACCTCACGAACGTTTAATCTTTTTGCCTAAATATTTAAATACACTCAACTTCCTTTGTCTAATACTTAGACACACACAGGCACTAAAGGTTCATAAAAAAAATTGCCGGGCCATTTAAATCGTCGTTTTTGTGAGCATTGCTATCATGGTATTCTGAAAGTCTCAATTACATTTGATAGCAAAATTCACAAAACGGGCGAGTAGCCGGCGACGTGAAGATCGACCCTCTGAAAAGGCCTTACCCGGCTAGTTCTTTCTGCTGCAGAGAGAGCTGCTAAGAGAGAGCCGCCTCTCCCTGCGCAAATACCCACCCGGTACCCATTGAGTGACATAGTAGTACATCATACTCATATAATATGGGCATGATAAGCTACTGCACCGACACACTTTATTCGAGCAAATACCCAGTATGTACCTGGCAGATACCTGGAATGCGCCGCTCCTCACCTCTGACAAGCCCCGTTGCATTTGCCTTCCCAGCCTGGGTTCATGCCTGGCTGATGGGCGGCTGATCTGTTAAATGATAATGATTAGGATTTAATAGGCTGCAATGCTTCGCGTGTCTACCAGATGGCATAAATTCATGAATTGTAATGCAGTATATATATATATACTGTGCAGTATTGCAGCCAGCGGGAATAAAATGCTTCAATCCCTGCATGGAAAATAACCCAATGCACTCGGGCAGAAAACAGTCACAAACCTCAATACACCCGGGTATACCCGAATTCGTGGGACTAGCCGAGCTCGAATAAAGTGTGTCGCCAGTGTAATATAGCAGTCAATGGTCATCCTAATACAAAAGCATGAATGTCCAAAATACACAAGAATAAAAACTATACAACATGCACCTACCACCCAAAAACACACATTACAAGCACTAGCCAACCAATCTATTACCTAAATAAAACCACTATCCAATCAATTAAATAAATAAAACAACTAGCCAATCAATTAAATACATCACACTACTTTTCCAAAAAGAAATGTAATACCTAAAAGCAGTAACCAACACAACAATTAATTAATACAACTACTAGGCAACACCAATTAAAACCAGTAGCTTACAAGATACAGATGCAGCAGCCGTTATTTTAAGGACTCTCAAAATGGAATTTCGGTATATGCCCGAGATCCTTGCGAGTTGCGCCGTGACAGACTAATGGCCCGCCGGAGTAACACAGCAGGTCCCTGCTGTGTGTCCTACCGGGGTCTGCCTTTATGTAATAGACGCACAGTAAGAGGCTGGATCAGTCACTCTAACTACACACCTCTCACAGGCGTTTGCGGGGTTTTTTATTCAGATACCAACATTACAGTAATGTAGCAGGAAGTCTCTGGAGCTTAACCGCATTGGTTTCAGGTCCGGGAACCCCCTACTTCCCAAGATACAGGCCCCGGTATGGGGTGCCAGTATCCCCATGCTAAAATCCTGTGAGTCACGTGACCGTGGATCTAAACTTAGAGGGGATACTGGCACCTCATACCAGGTCCTGTATCTCGGAACGTAGGGGGTCCCTGAGGCTGAAATCAACTTTGTTCAACTCGGGAGACCCCCTGCTCCCTCACACTAGTATCAAACACCCCCCGCCCCAATAAAAAAATCATTACCTTAGTGGATAGCTGCTATGGTAATGAAGCTGCTTACATTTTATTTTTATCCATAGTGTGCATGAGCAGGGGGTCTCCTGAGCTGAACAAAGTTGATTTCAGCCTCAGGGAACCCCTACTTCCCGAGTTACAGGCCCCGGTAAGGGGGGGGGGGTGGTATCATCTCCATGTTAAAATCCATGTGGAATGTAAAAAAAGCAGAGGGAGACAGGCACCCCATACCAGGGCCTGTATCTCAGGAAGTAGGGGTCCCCGAGGCTGAAATAAACTTTTCTCAGCTCAGGAGACCCCCTGCTTACACACACAATAAATACAAATAAAAATGTAAGCAGTTTCATTACCTTAGCGGCCATGCAATGCCTGCTAAGGCAATGAAGGGGTTAAGGCACAGTAATGTAGCAGATTATGTACTGTACTACCCACCCACTAATACACAACCCACCCACCCGCTGTGTCCCCCAATAAAACCATGAGTTATTATTTTACACACAGGATTAATACCCCAGGCTGACGGGGGTCCCCGGTGGTCCCGACGGGTGTCCGCAGGCCTCACAGTGCACCAGAGGGGAGTGCCCACAGGTGTCTGGGGGTCTCCGGGTGGTCCCCGCTAGGCACCGAGGCCCCCTGGTGGTCTCTGCGGGTCACTGTGGGCAACAATCGCATCCACGGGTGGTCCCGCTGGTGTCTTGGTGTCCTCGGGTCATCCCCACATGTGTCTGGGGCCCTTGGGTGGTTCCCACGGGGGTCTGGGGCCCTCAGGTGGTCCCTGCAGGTCCGCAGGGCCCCCACAGCTGTGGGGCCCATGGTTCTTCCCTGCAGGTGTCCCCGTGGCTCCGCAGGTGGTACCCGTAGGCTTCCAAGGGTCCTCAATGGTCTCCATAGGTCACCGCAGACCTAAGGTACCAACCCTGTATGTAAAAAAATAAAACATGACCTACACTTAAATAAATAACCCTCCACCCCCAACCAAACACATACCACCCAACCAGTAATGGGCAAAATAACTATTATCCAGATATGGATAAAAGATTATCTGCCCATTATTAAACACAACATTAGCCAGCATAAATAAAGTAAATACCTACAGTTCTACTTACCCCTGCATTATGATGGACATTCTCTTCAGCTTACTGCCAGGTCCCTATCCTCCGTTGGCAGAAAAATACATAGCAAATACAATCAAATGCCCCCCAGCCCCTTAATCACCTAAGAAGTTAATAACTGCTACATTAATTAAGGGGTTAACCTACCCTGCCCCGATACCCACACGGGGGGCCTAACCACCCACCCCGGATCCCCTATACCCACCCTGTTCCCATTGATTGTTACAGTAGTCCACTACTACTTTAGGTGTCAGGCAGTCTGGCCATTAGCCATTCTGCCATTGTGATTGCATTTTGTACATTTTATTTGTTTGTGCAGATATGCGTTCCCCTTGTTTTTTTTCTCTTTTCACACGTTCTATTGAGGATCATGGAAATATTCTTTCAGGGCTGAGCTGCAGACATTGGACTCCACAGTAGTGTACCAGCATTGGGGTGCATGCAGGGGCTATCTATTACGGTAATATTAGAACGTTGTTTATTTTCTTTCACAGTTAGAGAGAGCGCCCTAGTATTTTTTCAGTCCCGAGTTACAGGCCAAGATCTGGGGTACCGGTGTCTCCTTCATTATTTAAATCTGGTTACGTGACACGGTCGAGTTAAAAATGGCGGTGATACTGGCACCTGATACCCCATACAAGGGCCTGTAACTCGGGAAGCAGGGGGTCGCTGAGGCTGAAATCAAAGCGCTAGCTCAGGAAACCCCCTGCTCCCGCACACTATTAATAAAAACATTAAAGAGCTTTATTACCATAGTAGATAGCCGCTACGGTAACGAATGTGTTACATTTTTAAATAGGTTTTTATTACTAGTGTATTGTAGCACTTGATTTGAGGTCCAGGGACCCCTTCTTCCCGAGATACAGGCCCCGTTATGAGGTGCTGATAACTCCTATGCATTTAAATGTCCCGCGTCACGTGACCTTGAGAATAAAATACATAGGAGATACCGGCACCCCATAACGGTACCTGTATCTCAGGAAGCAGGGGGTCCTCTGACCTGAAATCAAGGTGGTTCTGCTCTGGAGTGTAACGCTGTGCTCACCACAAACAAGACGAGGCCCTGGGACTGAGATGGGAATATATATATATATAACCGCCACCAACAGGCACGGGGGCAGGTCTAGAGTATGGATACTGGAGATCGCAGGGTCTGGGGTGGAGATGTCAGAGTCGTCATTATACTTGCCGAGATCAGAGTAGGGGAGGTCCGGAATGTAGAGGGTACTAGAAGTCGAGGTCGGAGCTGGAGAGGGTAGTGTGGTCGTGGTCCAAATGCCAAGGTTAGGGTAGGAGAGTTGTGGAGGGTCAAAGATAGCCGAAGTCAGTAGTCCTGAGATGCGCTAGTCCAAAAGAAACTGGGTCATTACACAGGTATGTTTCAGCAAGACAAGATGTTGAAGCACAGGATAGGTAAGCACAGGAAACAAGAATCTATGCTCAGCCAAAGTGCCAGTGGCACAGCTGAGCATAAATAGGCAGGTGGAGCAGAAGTGCGGAGACCGTGATAGGCTGGATGTGGGAGACAGATGAAGGTGGTAAGGAACTGATAGGCTAGATGCCATGGAGCTCGGGTGCATCACATACGCGTCTTGTGGGTGTGCTGTGCGCTGATGTGTGGCGCAACCTGGGGGCGGAGACAACACCTGCGGCGTCTGGTGATGTCAAGGCTATGCGTATGCGTGCTGCGCGACTCGCGGGATAAGTCCCGTTAGAAGAAGCTCTGCGCGTGCGTGGGGGTAGTGCGGGAGCGCGCGTGGAGCGGCATAGTTCCGGAATCCTAACACAGAGACCCCTGCTCATCTACACTAGTAATAAAATGTAAATGAAAAAAAAAACTAATTTCTGGCGAGATTTGCGCAGAAAGAGGCAGCTCTCTCTCTCTCTGCAGCAGAAAGAACTCGTCGGGTGAGCCCTTTTCAGAGGGGAGATCTTCACGGCACCGGCTACTCACCATTTTTGCAAATGTTGCTGTCACTGGTGTAACAGGTATTCCCCCACTCAATCGCATATATGGCGTATGTAAGGGGAACGTATATATTACCAGGTGTGGTGCAGCATACCTGTCAGGCTCACAGGAGGTCTGAGCCTCCGCTAGTGAGAGCCTGGGGTGCTTCTCTGGAATGTTTCTTGTCAGCGCCTCCACCTATGTGAGATTCTAGGAGTGTAGAGTGGCCCTCACATAGGAACATCCATAAAGTAACCAGCCCACACCAAAGGTTATGGCTAAAAGGGTTTACTATATGGCAAATAACACAACATAACATACTTCAACAATATGACATTGACAGTGTCCCTCTATAACACTAATAGACACAACTACCCGGTCACCACGCAGGGCTTTGTACCCCACACGTTATATCAATAGTCCCAAATGTCCCACAAAACCCCAAGTGAGTGACTGTTGGTAAAGTTGGTGCACTTGATGACTGACTGTACCTGCCCAGTGCTCCAGTACCTGGGGCTGCAGACACTTCACAAAGGATCCGCCGCTCTGCGATCTCCTCAGCGATGTCCTGTAACTCTGCCTGGCGGTGGGTGGCTCCCGCATGGAGCGATCCACCTTTGGAAAGTCTCTTATCTCTGCAGCCGCAGAGAATGATTCCTTGCACACTGACCCTTCTTGTCAGAGCACACAGCACTGCAGCTGTGTCACTGACTGAACTGACTGCTAACAGGGCAAAGTCCCTACCTAAGGGGCCTTCCCTAAAGCAGTCACAAGCTGAAGGGGAGTGGGGTCTAGCTGGGGCCTAAGGGGAGATTTCTGGCCTAGTGCAGGAGGCTACTTTCCTCCCTGCACAAACACACCCTCCCCTCTCTGTGTCCCAGCTCCTAACTGACAATCCCTCTCTGCACACAACATTGTTGCAACTTTGCAGCATGAGAATCTGTCAGCCTTATTGGCTTCAATGCAGCAGGTGATAGGGGTGAAAGGGCAGTCCCCAGAGGCTGCTGGGAATTGTAGTCCTTGGTACACGTCCCCGCAGCAGCACATACGCAAGGGGGAAAGAAACCTGCAGACAGGGGGACCAGAGGGACCCTGGCTACACTGGTATTCGGGGTTTTCTGCATAAAATGATAGCAACGCTGTCAAAAATGACTATTTAAAAACCCTGGGGGGTGGGGGGGTTATTGTTGCTTAGTGAATAGGCCCTTATGTCTTTATTCTTTAATAGAGCAATTAGCGGTCACAATTTAGAGCAATTACTCACTGATGGGATAGAATTTGATTGTATACATATTGAAACAGAAAATCTGAATACACAATTTTCCAAACTGGAGAAATTATTACTAAGTGAAATGAAGCAGTGATATGACACAGTAGCTCTAAAAAAATATTTAGAGCACAAGAGAATCCCCAGGGGTCTGAGGAGTCTCAAATTACCCACCCTTGATTTAGACAATGAGATCTTTTTAAATAAGTGGAATCAAATCCTGGATAATTGTTCCTTCAAATTGATTAAACTACATATCCATCACAGATCTAAATCACTTGAATTTCTGGATGGAGAAATTTTCAAATTGATAGAGCAATTAGATCCCCTTTCAAGCCTTACAAAATTCAATACTGTGGAAGAAAGAGTGACACAAAATTGAAAAAGCAGAAAAAGAAGTGATTTATACAAAACAGAGAAAAATCTTTAGGAACAAGAAAGATTATGAACATAATAAACAAAGAAATTGGAGGGCAGATAAGAATCTCACCAAAACGAACATGAAAACTTCAAAAACTAGGAGGTTAATACCCTATAGCGAATATTCATAAAATAAGGAAACTATCCAATAGCAGTGAAGCAAGTGACTCCACAAAAAGAAAGGTTAGAAATAGAGCCATTCCATCACAGGTGGTCTCTAGAATAGACGGAAATTATGTTCAGGATGATTTATATTTTTGAAGGAGAAATCACTATTAACAGAATCACAATAGGTACCATAATAGATAACGATTGGATAATTGAGATTCCTCCCATACCAATAGGGATGAATAGGAAAAATGGGATATGAACCCCAAACTAGTGCTCGAGTACTGCGATAGGGATGAACATGTGGTAAGACCACCTAAAAATGCCAATACACGAGTTGTTCCTAATGCTAGGAAGAATAGTTATAAGGAGCACCCTTCATATTTTTTAGATTGGTGCAGAGAACATGATCTCCTTCAGAAAAAAAGAGAAAGGACAAGAAAGGCCGGTATTCAGACAGACCATGCACACATCGTCAGAAGAAAACAAAGAGAATTATGAGGAAAGAGAGGAGGGAAATTAAAGAATAAAAGCTATAAAGAGGGAGGAACTGGTAATTAAAAAGAGTAACATTTTAATATAAGTAGCCACTCTCTAACGAATACTGATAAAGATGTTTTGACCAAGGGGCTGAGTTTTTCACCCACCTGTGGGTCACATATGTTTAATCTTTATGAATATGTCAATACATTTGTAAGAAAGATTACATTAAAAAGGTACATTAGGGAGACTTCCGGTATGGCACCAGACAGAGCAGCAGCAGAAGACTGAGCTCTGTGAATGCTCCACCAGATCGCAGCCAAAAAGGCAATAATCTGCAAACACATTAAAAATAGGCACCAGCGGAGTAGGGAAAGCTAGAGGAGACGCTCCTTAGCATTACAAAGTCATATTACCCCCCAAAAAATAGAGGGGGGTTCTGTTTTGGTGCTAGACAAAGTGAAAGCAGAGTGCTGAGCTCTGCAGAAACCCAGCTAGTAATCACCCAAAACAGCACTAATCTGAACAAAAAGTAACAGGCAAAGAGAGAGGAAGGATCCCAAGTGAGCTGGATGGAAAATATATCTTAAAAAATCCAACATGCCTCCAAAGCAGCAGCAACGTCCTGAGAAGGCAGAGAAGAAAAAGGACAAATCGAAGATGGCTGCTGACCTCATGGAGCAGCATGCAGAGAATCAGCAGGATGTCTGTGACCCACAGGAGAGTGAGGGACACAGGGAGCAGAGAGAGCATGGTGACGTGGCCAGAGCTGTGGGGAGGGAAATCATGCCAACTCTGTCTAAAAGCTTTGCAAAGCTGCAGAGAGCCATAGAGGATCTTAAAGGGGAACTCACCTCCCAGAGCACCAGAATATGGGGAGGCTTAAAGTAGAGTGAGTGACCTGGAGGAAAACTCTGCAGCACTGCAACTAGAAATGCAGACTTTAAAAAGAAAGAATCAGTCCCCAGAGGAAAAAATGGTTGATCTGGAATATAGATCACAGAGAAATAATGTGTGCATTGTTGGGATCCCTGAGTCTGTGAAACCAATACAATTATTGGACTTTTGCTCCAAATGGATACCAGAGACACTGGAAATTACTCATGGTGGAGCCCACGTCAAGATGCAGAGGGCCCACAGACTAGTTAAGATCAGACCAGGGAAAGAAAATCAACCCAGGGCAGTAATGGCAAGAATCCTACATTTTGCAAAAAAAAGCGAACCTGCTATGAGCATATACTGTAAAAGTGCTGGCAGCCTAATATTTGAGGGACATAAGATCCTGTTATTCCAAGACTATTCAGCAGTGGTGTCAGATAAAAGGAGGGAATTCAGCAAGGTGGGTAGCTGTCTTTTAGAGGCAACAAAAATTTTACACCACTAAGCTACCCAGCCACACAGAGAGTCTTTACGGAGGCAGGAACAAGAGTGTTCAACACGACAGAGGAAGCGGAAAAGTTCTCACAGAGACCCGAAGCAAAGGCACAAGATAAAGGCTCTGGGGCGAATCAATGAGCAAGGAAAGAAACGGTGAAAGCCCCAAAATGAGCAGGGTCAGAAAGAGAGCAAGAGAAGAAAATGACGCAGAGGAACAGACTTTAAAAGTATCTTGAGGACTTGGAATGTGCAAAGGAATAAAAGTACTTCTTGGGGTATCCTGAGATAAAAGATTGAAGGAAGGAAAAAGTTGTGGAGTAGAGGGGACTAGAAGAATTGCCTTGTTAACAGTTATTGTGGAAGGCCAAAGTTCAAGGCCAAGCTAGGTGCGTTAAGTAACTAAGTAGTTAAAAAAATATATATGCTAATACAAGCAGCAGTTAAATATGTTAATATAAGAAAGCGGTAAGGCATATAACAGGTTAATAAGGCCTAACAAGTAGTTAGAAAAGCCAAAAGCTTATTAGTCAGACATAAATTGAAGGATATATATTATATGGCAGAGTGGGAGTAGTGAAGTATCACAATAGGATGGGAGGCAGGAGCTGCTCCTTGAAAAACGGAAAGTCAATACAAGTGATGTTTATGTTAATGTTTTTTCTTTCTATGTGTGTTATGTTATAGTATTCTCAGATGTGTTTCAGTTAATGAAATTAAGGTCATCAGCAGCAAAAGTAATAAAAGGACAGCATGCATGGCGCGCTGTAGAAGAGCGAGTAAGATACCCACAAAGGCAGCAGGAAAACGCAAGTATATAATCACAAACACAGGAAAATGTACATGAAAATAGTCTCTTAGAACGTAAAGGGCATACATTCTCCAATAAAAAAAAAACTAAATTCTTAGACACCTGAAAAAATGAAGGACAGATATTGCACAAGTTCAGGAAACCCACCTGAATGAAGACGAAAGTAAAAACTTAAGCGGAACTGGGTGGGAGAATGTATTTATTCTCCAGCAGTGGGAAAGAAGGTAGGTGCCAATTCAAAGCCAATAACAATGCACACCAAAAAGAAGGAAAATTGTATTGGGAAACTGCAAAGGCGGTACTAAGGGGAGATATACAGTAATGGCCTTTTCAAATAAAAAAAGGAAGGAAATAGACACGGAATTCAGGAAAGCTAGTGGCGAGCTAAGCGAAGCATTCAGGAGCTTTAAACTAAAACCATCTTTGGCCACAAAAGAGGGAAGAAAAAATATATATGTATATACATATATATATACTCAGTTAAGTTATGGTGGGTAAAAAAAAGTGACAAAAACCCTCCACAACAAAGCATATAGCAAATGGATATATTACTGTATGCTCATTTGCATGTCTTAGGCCTCGGGCATGGTCAGCGCTTAGGCGCTGACCCGTGCTGAGGCGCGCTGCTGCTTGGCACTGAGCCACTGCAGCTGCAATGAGAGCGGCTTTAGCAGGGGCTCACGCACACTTCCGCACGCCTGCGGAAGCGTGTGTCTTAAGAAATCTTTCGTTTCTTCGCTTGCCGGAGCGCAGGGCCAGTCATGTGAGCGGTTCTACCAATGAATGCGAACCAGCTCCGTGACGTCACTGGCCCGCCCCCCAGACACTCCCCTGGACGGCGCGCGCTCTAAGGCCGGGGAAAGCACAGCTTTCCCTCAGCCTCAGCGCGCCTCCGCACGGCTTCAGTCTCTATGGACTAAGCCTTAGACAGGTCTGCAACCCCGCCTTTCACCATTATCACCCAGTACACATGTTGAATGGTTTTGAAGCAAAAAGTTGCACTGTGTGCTCGTTTGCAAGTCATTTCCCAGAATCCCTTGCTGCAGTGGAAGTGCTGTGTGCTGGGTGATAATGGTGAAAGGCGGGGTTGCAGACCTGTCTAAGACATGCAAATGAGCATACAGTAATATATCCATTTGATATATATATATATATATATATATATATATATATATATATATATAAGTATACTGTATATGCGAGGTGGCTGCAGAGAAAGGAAGTAAAAGAAATGCTATATAGAGACTTTAATCTATATAGACATGAGAATAAAGCTGGCAAACTAATGGGAAATTTAGTCAGGAAGTACACATCATCTAAACATTTAACGGAAATACAGAATTCTAATAGGGAAATCTCAACTGAACCCAAAGAAATATCTTTAGCATTTCAAGAATACTATAAAAAATTACATGGAAAGAGTGAGGAAAATGCAGAGGTAATGGAACATTTCATGGGAAAATTACAAATGCCTAAATTAACAAAGGAAGATAAACAAAGATTAAATGAGCCAATTTCCATAGAAGAAATATCAGCGTCGATTAAAAAACTTAAAAATAGCAAAGCACCGCGGCCGGATGGGTTTGTGTAAGTGCTGAAATAGGTCGTCCACATAAGGAAGAGAAAAGGAAAGGAAAGGAAGGAAGTTGAAAGATATATTAAAATCTGATGAATACTTAGAAAAAGGCAAGATGGCTTTCATCCAGAATCATATCAACCAATTTCATTATTAAATCAAGACACCAAGATCCTCTCAAAATTGTTAGCAGAGAGGCTAGCATCAATCCTATCAAAATTGATCTATCCATAATCAATCTGGATTTGTAAAGGGGAGACATCCGTAAAGAATATTAGAAAAGTTATAGCTGCCGTAAACTGGACAAAATCTAAAAATAAAAATAACAAAAATAATATTATAATATCTATAGACGCCGAAAAGTCTTTTGATAATGTAAGCTGGAAGTATCTGTTCTAGGTACTGCAAAAGTGGGGTTTGAGGGATTTTTCCTTAGGATAATACAATCAATGTATGCATATCCAAAAGCTAAAATAATGGCAGCGGGGTTACTGTCTCCCAAGTTTAAATTATTCAGAGGTATGAGACAGGGGTGCCTCTGTCACCTTTGCTCTTTAATTTAGCTATCGTGCCTTTGGCCGAATAATATCTGAGACGTATGGAAAGTTTTAAGGGAAAAAACATAGGGAAGTATTAGGCTAAATTAGCTCTATTTGCGGACGATTTGCTGCTCCTTGTGTCTAATCCGGAGGAGGCGTTGCCCGACATATTTAAAGCTATTGCGGAATTTGGTAAATTTTCAGTGTTCAAAATTAATGTTACAAAAACAGAAATGTTAATCCTCACAAATAAGAATCACAGTATGTAACATGAGATGAGAAGTTACCCTTTAAAAGGACAAGGAAACCTATAAAATATATAGGTATTAATATTGCAGCAGACCTGGGAAAACTATATGTAGAGTATTTTTCTGAAGGTAATAAAGGAACTGGAAGGGTGGCAGAACCTTCCTCTGAACCTGTCAGGGAGATGCCAACTGATCAAAATGGTTAGCTTTGCCAAGATTCTCTACCCCTTACCATTACTAATAAAACATACAGTTACTAATGAATTAGAGCATTTAGTAGGTTCATTTGGAGACGAGGGCGACCCAGAATAGCACAAAAAAAACTATGCAAAGAATCGGGGGGGACTACATTTTCCCGATATCAGAAAGTAATTTAGCATGTGATATAAGACATGTGGGTGATTGGATATTGGAGAAAATTTTCCACTCAAATTTAGAGATAGAGCAGCAGCAGGTATGGACTATGAATCTAAGAGATTCTACATGCAAAGTGGGGAGCATTGCCGTGAGAGATCAAAGATAATATATTGGTAAGAGACAGTTACGCAGCATGGAAGACAATAAGGTTGAATATGGGATTATCATACACAATCTCTAAATTTCTGCATATTAAGGGAAACTTAAAGCATCTGAAATATGTATATTTTTTTACTTGAAATGATCACTATTTCTCTTGAATACTCAAGCTATACTTCTTTTAGAGACCCATGCTTCCTTTTGAAGTCATGCTATTTCGATTATTTTTATTTTGTATGCTTACATCATATATATAAGTTTTCAGTTTGAACAAACTTATTTGCCTTCTGGCACTTGTTGCTCATAAACTACTCATTAACAGAAAACCAATTAAACACTCTGGAAACCCATTGCCTCTTTAGTCTTTTATAATAGTTTTTCTGTGTAATGTGAATGAATATTCATGTACAGTAAGTGCTGTGTGTCACATTTGTAGTGCAATATAGTACATTGCTACCTGTGGCATACCTTTATTAACCCTTAAAGCAAACAGCAATGCTTTGGAAACAAACATAAGATAGCTATAAAGTAAATTCAAGCAATAAACAGAATATAAACAGAATAAAATCAAATTAGAATCAAAACGTGCTCCCCATCCACAATAATTAAAAAAAATTAGTTTGTTGTGTTTGCTATCACAATTATAAAAGGTATGGGCTAGTTTCCATTGGGACAATAAAAATTACACATACAGGTATACTACTGTATATACAGGACACTTGAGTTAAACATTTTTGTAGCACTTCTGGTAGTAAGATATACATAATGTAAGCACGTAAAGACTTAGATAAATCAACCTACGATAAAACAGAGTTAATATCGAACCCTGTGAAAAAACAAAAATTCAAGGACTTATTACTGCAATTTTATGCTGAAAGTTATTAAAATTGCCGTAATAATTTACCGGTGCAATATTTTATCTTTAGTCGCGATGGAAACTGCAGATAACAGACATAGGGGCCTATTCTCATTGCTCTGAAGTATGTCAATCAAATACTAAAGAGCCCTTTTCAATCAGACTGGTATGCTTTGCTATTCTGTAAGCCCTTCTTTTGCATATCCAATCTGGGTCTAAAAGGCTTTTTTAGACGCGGTTTCACTCTGGCTCAGTCAAACCGATCGGTTTGTCAAAAAAGCCTCCAACTTACATTTTTTTACAACAACTGCTATTCACGTAGCATTTTTTATCATGCCATCTCAAGGGTGGCAAGATTGTTATTGCGAGTTACATCCAGAGCCTGAAATATGGGTTTGGCTGGGAGAGCAAAGCCAATATGTCAGGGACATACAGTATCACAACCTCACGATATTCCACTTCCGAAGCAAGTACAATCCGGGCATTTTGGCTGTTAAACTATGTGATTTGTCCCTTTTTATAGACGCTGCTTAAAGGTGCGATTTACAATAGAAAATAGGAATTTTTCTCACATTTCATTTTGCTACTTCTAAACATGCCAAACCACTTGGTTTGGGAATGGCACTTCGGAGCTAAGTGAATAGGCCCTACAGTCTTTATAAATGATTAGATACTTATTAAAGTAAATTAGAGAAACATGTATTGTACTGTACATCAGTGTAATATTTATGAACATATTTAATTCTTTATACAATAACATAATTCCTAAAGAATTGGGAAAAATAATACAATCTTCTTCCACTAACATGTCCTGGCTATCTTGTATAGTTTTACCTTCGAGAAGAAATAGATTAATTAATTAAGCACTGTGCTGCTTTGTTAGAAAACCACTGCACAAGCGCACTCTATGTATTCTGTATAGAACACATACGCATTTTGGGGGTTCAAAGTTCTGCTTCACTGAAGTTTCCATTTAAGGGGTTAATTTCGCATGTTTTGTGAATATATGGAGACCGGGATTCGCACAGTGCAAAATGAAACATCCTTGCTTGGCACTAGTGGGAGTGCACCGGAGTAAGATAAGTTTGGGTTCGGTACACGAATAAAAATTGGAGCTGCAAGGAACCTGCGTTGAAGACTGTATTTTCACCCTAAAAGGATCTAATGGACATATATTTTCAAGGAAAGCCAAGCCCAACATCTGTGACCCACATAACTCACAACGGAGGGATTGGAAATGGGCCCCCTTTTTTTAGGGATGAATCCCAATTCTCTCATCATTCATCACTATTGTGAACAAAAAAAGAACAGCGCAAAAAAACCATTGTGTAGTATAATAAAATAATTATTTATAGTGTAAAGGTGAGTATTGCACGTACATCAACAAAAAGGGTTAATAGCATGACATGTTAGGGACATGTTACCACTCGGCAGGCACAGCAGGATACAGACACCGGTTCCTGGATATCCACCCTCAGAATACTGGTATCCGGTTACAGAGTAGACAGCTCACCGTTGGGGAACCTTCCCGCGCTGTCACAGAGTCCTCGGTAGCTGCTTCTCAAGGGATGATCTCCACGCTTCTTCCGGGTTGATCCACGCCGGCTTGTGACGTCATCCAGCAGCGTCTCTTGGCCGGTCGCGTCTTTAGTGCGTCACTGCTTTCCAATAGACAGTAGAGCTGCGCACCGAGTCCCGGACAAGTCCCGCAGCAGAAATAAAAGTTCAAGCTTTAAACCGCAATGGGGATGTGAATAAAGTGTAAAGGAACGCGCCCTCTTCCTACGCGTTTCGTACTTCCGTACTTCGTCAGACGAATTACGGAAGTACGAAACACGTAGGAAGAAGGCGCGTTCCTTTACACTTTATTCACATCCCCATTGCGGTTTAAAGCTTGAACTTTTATTTCTGCTGCGGGACTTGTCCGGGACTCGGTGCGCAGCTCTACTGTCTATTGGAAAGCAGTGACGCACTAAAGACGCGACCGGCCAAGAGACGCTGCTGGATGACGTCACAAGCCGGCGTGGATCAACCCGGAAGAAGCGTGGAGATCATCCCTTGAGAAGCAGCTACCGAGGACTCTGTGACAGCGCGGGAAGGTTCCCCAACGCTGAGCTGTCTACTCTGTAACCGGATACCAGTATTCTGAGGGTGGATATCCAGGAACCGGTGTCTGTATCCTGCTGTGCCTGCCGAGTGGTAACATGTCCCTAACATGTCATGCTATTAACCCTTTTTGTTGATGTACGTGCAATACTCACCTTTACACTATAAATAATTATTTTATTATATTACACAATGGTTTTTTTGCGCTGTTCTTTTTTTGTTTCCATGTAGCTTGGTGTCTGAGCAATTCCCACTGACCAGCAGCACAAAACCTCACTTATTAAGGTTGTATTACACAGTTTATTTATTGTATTTAATTCTAAGTCACTTAATTTATCACAAACCACCTATGAGCGCAAGTCCTGTTTCTGTTATCACTATTGTGAATATGTGGTCTTGATCAAATAACCCGAGGAAGAAGGATCCAGTCCTCATCTGGATTGCTTTGTCAACACATCTCTTCAGCGTGATGCACGTGGATTAACTGGACAGCGTGCAGATCACACCTGCTCTGAGTATGCCTGTATTCTTTCTTCAATTGAGGGACTATGTGTATTAATAGTGTGTGACTCTAGGGAGTTAGTCCAGGACATTTGGCAAGATAGTGTGTTCATATATAGTCTACTCTTATCTACTTCCAGGACATTCAAAGTATTGGCTCCTCATCTTTGAGTTCATATATACACACTAACACAGTGGCATTTACTTTGACTCACATCGTCCTTTTTCAATACAAGTTCTTTATTCCCAAGAATATTTTACGCGAAGTTTGAGCACTGACACAGAGAACTTTGATTCTCACCACAAACTATGTCCTGGAGAAAGGCTAATGTGTCCCCTGAAAAGTTTGTCCTGTGTGGCTAAATAAATCAATTTTTTTGTGAAATCCAACTTGTGCCCTTCCTCTCCTTTTCTTTGAATGTCTTGGACAGCAGCAGGACTGACCTGGGGTCAGGTGCACCGGTATTTAAAATATACTTTTTAAAATGTGTGTAATGCTTCAATAACATTGTTGTTTCTGACAGCTTTGTACTGTCCTTGCTTTGTTTAGACTGTACTTGGTTAACTAAGAGCTACAATTTATCATAATTTCTAAGCTGGCACAGGGACTCCACAAAGCATCCCCACATTTCTGTGGTAGGAGTTCAAATGGAAGTACTGAGACATGATGGACTGTACCTGCATGGTAGATTTCCCTACCAGAGTAAGTATGAATATGGTACCTACTCTAATAATTGTATGTTTATTTACAAATTATATATTCAATATACTCTAGTGTTAAATTCTCAATTGCTTAATGTTTTGTGGAGGGACACTGCCAACCTAACACACTCCTACTACTGAAGTTGAGTGACGACCAGAAGGAAGAGTATCGATGGCCTCCAATTGGATGGGGACCATTACCTCCCACAATGGCTGCAAGAGGGGGAGGGCAGCTATAAGTGGCCGGATGGGGACTGGAGATATTGTTCCCTAATCCTGCGAGTATGATTGTCTGTGTGTTGTACTAAGTGCTGTTTGCAGTACTGTCAGTGTATCAAGTGTAGAAAGTTGACTCCCACGTAAAGCATTTTCCTGACACTTTCTCCAGCTCCAACATGAGGAAGAGATCCCTGCCCAGTCCAGAATGTCTGCCAGCCAAGAAGAGGGACGTGTAGTTTAGAGGAAGGTAGTTAAGGAGTTTTTATATATTTCATATAATTAGAAAAAAAAAATCTGGGAAAAGTATAATGTTGAGGTTGTTATGAATAACAAGTAGTAGAAAACATTATACAATAATATAACATGTATAACTAAACTACAATATACAGCAATATATCATTATTACTTAACTATGATATATCTGTACAACAAAATAATGTATATAGCAAATAAATAACCATATCCCACTCACCTCTCCCACCCCCACTAACCAGTATTAACAACAGCATATTGTCATTCAATTCTACTGCATATACTGTACTATCCTAGTCTGTTTAAATTAACTGAAAACAGTAACCAGTGCATGCTCTGTCTACAACTAAACAAAGAAAACCCAAACAAAACAACAACATGGCAGAAACAGCAAAACCCGAGCTCCGGAGATGATTGCAGTGCATCCCCCCTACACTGGTGACAAATAAAGAAATAAATGGGTGTACGAGTAAGACTTGGGCTTCAATGTTGGCAGCCTCTGGCTGGTAAATGGTCCCCAGTAGGTTGTGTCAGTGCCATTGTCCAGGTCAGTTATGGCAAAGTTGTGCATTCAAATTATGTTTTTTTATATTTATATTTTATTGGGGGGGGGGGGGGGGCGGGGGGAAGCATGGGGGCTGCTACCAGTCCAATAAGTCCATGTGGGAGATTGAGGTGTGTGTTTCAAATAACTTTATCAGTTGCCATGTAGTAGGTGTATTTGTTGACAGGTTTTTATCTATATTACCATTTGTAGATAGCAATAGAGGAGGAAGTGCAGCAGCACTGGCTGAGGTTGCTGTAGCCAAATAAAGAATAGGGCTAGTAAGGTAGTGTTCAATACAAAGTGCAATAAAACTGAATACCGTATAACATCACATTACAATAATCTTTAGTTTGAATGAATACAGTACATATACCAAAAATACTGTACAGTACGTAATACAAGAATGTACTCCTTCCTCCTCCCAGGTTCAGCCAGCTAAACAGGGGCAGTCAGCCAGCTCAATCCATGGAATACAGGGCCATCCAACCAGTCCTAATGTTGTGGGGGGGTGGGTGAGGGTGCTGATGTTGAGGGTGAGGGTTTTGTTGTAGGTGGTGATGGTGTTGTTGTTGTAGGCGTTGGGTGCTGTGGTATGTATGTATTATGGTCATTATTTATATAGCGCCATTAATGTACATAGCGCTTCACAGTAGTAATACACGTGACAATCATATAACAATAACAAATAATACAAATAACAGATCATGGGAATAAGTGCTTCAGACATAAAAGTAAAATTTTGGAAGCGGAGTCCCTGCTCTGAGGAGCTTACAATCTAATTGGTAGGTAGGAAGAACATACAGAGACAGTAGGAGGCAATTCTGGTAAGTGTGTCTGCAGGGGGCCAAGCTTTATGTATCGTGTCTAGTACTATCCAATGGTCAGGGTAAGTATTGGTGAAGGAGGGTGTTGTGGGTGGGAGTCTGGCATGGTGGGGGAGTTGTGTTGTTGTGGGTGATGTGGTGAGGGGGTTGTGATGGGTGAGGATATTGTGGGTGGTGGGGTACTGTGTTGTTGTGGGGGATGATGGTGTTGATGTGTAGGGGTGGTTGCAGGTGATGGTATTGTTGTAGGGGAATCTATGACCCATTAAGTATTCAGAAATGTATGATGCTGCAGTCTGAGCAACAATTACCTCAAGGAAGTAAGTTTGATTCTTGATACCTGAAGATACAAAAAAATAGCACACCATTATCTAGTTCAGCGGTGTGCAAACTGGGGGGCGCAATATTTTTTTGGGGGGCGCGGGCCGTTGCAGAGGTCCCGTGCTCAACCCCCAGGCATTTCAATTAAATGCCTGGGGACCGCACGAGGCCTCTGCAACCTCTACTTACCGGGAATCTGAAGGATTCAGCACACGTGACCATGGCAACGTTGAGTCAAATGACGCAGCGGGGTCATGTGACGTCACGGTTTCTATGGTAACATGACGTCAACTGACGTCACGGGTCACGGGACTTGACCCCGCAGTGTCATTTGACGCCGCACGAGGTAAGGAGGGGGGCGGCCAACAGAGAAGTTAATGCAGGGGGAGTGCCGCAAAAAAAGTTTGGCCGCCCCTGGTCTAGTTGATGGAAAAAGGGACAGGGTCAAGTCAAGATACACTTATTGTTCACAACACTGAAATCAAAATGGGCTTACCTTCAAATATAATTATAGTTCCGTGTCCAAGTCTAGAGATTTGCCCCAACACATGAAACTTAAGCGTATGCTTAGGTTGAGGTTTCTGGGATAAACATCACTAAAATGTACGCAAGCTACTGTACATCTACCCCCCCACCCTGATCTATTAACTTAGTCTTTATATATTATCATAAGTACAACTTTTACATCTACGTTTGTTGGTTCATTTTACACCATCAACACACTCTGCTCTGATATAAATTATAACACATCCTTTGGAATGTTAGTGTATATACAGTAACCTTCCGGATAAAAATTGGTCCAGAATTAACTTTATCATCAGAATCTGGCACAGTGTAGAATTGATAGACATCCTCATTTTGATAAGAATAGTTTCCATTTTGAAAGATTAGTTAATTATGCTACATCAGTGCACACCACAGCTATTTTAGAAACTGCCACTCAGAACCACTTTTCTAACGAGTAGCTAGAGAAAGATTTCTCTCTCTAATTCCTGTTCATTGTCAATGAAGTAAAATGACACAAAAGGAGTTATTTGCATTTGAATGTTTAGGTTTCCAGGTCTGCAGATTTAATGATTCAGTGCTCTGCAAAATTAACACAAGTCTTATGGATCATGGATAAAAAAGCGAATGAATTACAGAACAAAAGAGAGACACCCTAAAGGTAGAGATCAATTTTGCTCAACATGTTTTTTCTGAAAGGTTCTTGATGAGTCACTGATATCTAAATCCCTCTATTCATCCCAAGTAGAAACGAGCAAACAAATTCAGACACACCAAAAAAAAATCCCCTGCACATACTGTACTCTGGTAACCTTATGGATGTATAGAGTCACATGATTTCAGAGTTACAAAGTAGATGGACTTGAAAAAAAGACATACAGTACTGTATGCTAATGGAGTTCAATATGTTGTATTTAATCGGATGTTAGATAAAGAAAGGGGAGTTCCCGCTCTGCTATTAGATATGAGTGGTGCACTGAAGAATCAAAGCTATATTGGAAAAAAGGAAAAAAAATAGGACACAAGGTGTTAATGTATATCCCCACACTCCAGCCAGGTATAAGACGGAGGTTTGTTTGATTAAAATAGGGTTCAGGGGGGAAATCATATAATGTATGAAGTATGGTAACAATGTTTTTGAATAAGGGAAAAGAGAATGGGGGTTTTAACCATCCCCCAAGCTTGATATGTTTGAAGGAAAGTCCTAATGTTCTAATTTGTTGTGTGCAAACGATTAGGAGAGAGACATGTAGACTGTTATGATTTTATTAATAGTACCATGTGTGTAAATGCATAAATGGGCATGCCCTTGTGTAGGTTATAGTTATGTGAGGTGGGGGGATTTACATGACAGGCAGGGGACAGGATACATTAAAAGATTCACCCCGCTAGTTTATGACCCACCATTCCGAAGGCCTGGGTTTTAATGGACCCTGGGGAGATGCTCTCCAGGATGTATACAAAAAGTTAGAGCTTCAAAGGGGTTAAACAGCTGGCCAGCAACTGGGGGGATTATTTGACCAGAACCAGATATTCTGTCACTGAGCAAAGGGGGTTTGGCCAGGTGGCATTATAAGCTGGTGCAGGCCATGGGGAAGTTGTTCTCTGCTATAACATCATGAAGGAGGGGGTGGGGGTGAAGAGGAGTTTATCACCATCACAGATTTGAACCCCGCTCAAGATTCATCAGTTCTAAGAGATCCATCTAAGCTTTCATGAGTCCAGCAGTTCCATCTTGGGTGATTCAACTGAGATTCAGTCCCATTTGGGAAGTTCCAGCTCTGAGTAAATCGCCTCCATTTCTCAGAGGCTAAGTGACCCGAATTCAACAGCAAGAGGCCACAGGAAAGAAAAGTGGCCAGGAATTATTTTGCTGTGTGGTTGCAACTAGAAAGATTAGTTTTGGTATCCCAGTTTCCAAAGTAAGTGTGTCTTTTTACTGTATTTTTGTGTAACATAGTTGTGTGCGTTCATTAGGTGAATAAATGCAATTTATTTTTACCCCTCTGCTTGCTCAATCAATGATCCCGGTAATTAAAAGGCGTAATAAGCTGGGTCCATAGTGACAGATATTCTCTCAGATTCAGTCTTTATATCCTGCCAGGGCTATTTTAACAGGCAATATGTGTCTGTAATGCCCAAGGTTGGATATTATTTAGTTGCTGATATTTATGCAGAGAGTTTTTTCTGTCTGCTATATATGAAAGATTGTAGTGCACCAGTATAGTATGTACAAAGGTACTCTGTTATCTTGTGCAGTATATATCCCTGTCATCTGTATTAGTTGTTAGACCACTATTCACATATCCCCTATTTAATGAGGGATTGAAATGGCTAAATACAGACATACCGCTGGTTAGCAATCATTGCAGCCAATAGCATACCCTTATTTACACACAACCCACTATAGAGTGGCTTATTGTAGTTACAACCATGCAGGGGTTAATAAAAACAGTGTTCTATACACATACCAGAGATATCACTATATGTAGTCTCAGTGTATCGGTCTCACTGTTAGGGGAAACACCGTCTGCTGTTCCTGTACGGAAGCTGGCTGTTAATCACTGCAGACCCGGTGGAATTGCTACAGAGCCCTTGTACTAGATAGTGGGATCCACGTATGGCCCACATCTTGGTTAACAAGCAGCTAAACAATGTATCGTGCTGTAAAGAAACAGACCAAACAACTACTTGTTGGTCGCACTACTGATGTCACGCTAGCATCATACCCGATGCGCATTTCGTTCCTTCAGGAACTTCGGCGGGGAAGGCATGTCCCAATTTGAACATCTTTGTTGAGTGTCTCTAACTCTGACTCAATACAAGCCAGAGCTGGATACAGATTGGCCCACACACAGCAGGGGGCGTTCCAACCAATATCCACCCCTTAGAATGACAACCTCAGAGTTGCAAGGCCCGCCCTCGAATATTGCTACAACATTCAAGGCTGAAATACACACAGGCCTAAAACTGGATTTAACCTTTCTAACAGGACTGAGAGAGGAAAGGCCCAGAAACAGAAGTTACTGCTGGGAGGCTATGTTATATATATATATATATATAAAACACATCCCCCCCCCCTTGGAGAACTGACCTAGATGCTACAAGTGTGTGTGATGCATACCTGTTTGCTCAGGAGGGCTGAGAACGATCTGCGGTATATTGAGACCAAGGAAGGCTTAGTTCTTCACCTCTGATATTCTTTCACAGTTCTGCGCGGATCCAGCTATAGTGGGCTCCAGGATATTCTGGGGATCAGTCCCCACCACTGCATTCTGATTCTCCACTGCTCAAGAACTGACACTGAAGTAGAGTAAAAAGGAACATGGAGCTTTATTGTAGACACATCCCCTGCAGATCTTTGACACAGCGGATGCAAGTCCAAAGGAACAAAGGTCCCTGGGGTGGGCATGCTTTCCCCCAATGGGGAAGACTGATAGCCCTTGTACTCTCTCCTCCTCCCAGCACAAGACTAACTAAGTTTGGCCACTCCTCTTGTTAGAATTCCAAGAATCTAAATGTAAAGTAACAGATCCCTTATTCCTTTTTCCCATTCATTTCATGATATATTATCCTATTCATTTCACTGTAACCCACAATATTTTCCCATAAATAAACTTCTAATGACTAAAATGTACTGTATTTTTAAAGTTTGACATATTTTTAATTAGTGCAAATAACAGTTTAACAAAAACCACAGTGGCAATAAATGGGTTAATTGACTAATGTTTGTTATTATTTAATTACAATGTGATGTATTTTATTTTGGGGATTTTTTTTTTTAGATTGCCCATTCATTTCCATTGTGGTAATCCTTGTCCCCATAGTGGGCATAGTTAATACCCAGTGACAATCAATGAGTAGAGGGGGTGGAGGGTGGGGTAGTTGCCCTGGGAAGGGTGGTTAGGCCTCCCGGGTGGGTAGCATGAGGGGAGTTAATCCTTTAATAATCATAGCAGTTAATAATTTTTTATTTTACTGCCGGTGCCCACATAAACCGTGGAGTTGTGGATGCTAAAAATGAAGATGGCCTTCACCCTGGCAGAGGTAAGTACAACTTTTATTTGCTATGTGCTAGCTAGGTAATAATTTATTTTTAATGATTAGATAATAGGGATTTTGCTCATTAATGTACTGTACGTGATTTTGTTTTTTTTTAGGGGGGGCACAGGGGCACGTCTGGAGTGCAGATGGTCAGGCATCCGGGTCAGGATTGGAGAGAGTAGAAGGGTCAGGTACTTGCCGAGGTCTGAGGTAGGAGCCAGTAGAATGCTCAGTTTAGCCATGGTCAGGGGTTGGAGCCGGTAGAAGCATAGAGGCCCGTAAATCGTGGTCGGGATTGGAGAGATGCGGAAGTTCAGAGGTAAGCCAGGTCGGTAAGCCAGAAGTGCGAAGTCAAAAGTAATAGCCGGGTTGGTACACAGGAGGTCAAACTGAAAGCAAGGCAGCAGGGAACAAGACAAGACAGGACAAGGAACCAGGAAGTGGGAGAACAGCGCTAACTGGAACTATGCTCAGCCAAAGTGCAAGATAAGATAAGAAAGCACTTCTTGTTTTGTTTTGTCTCCTAACAGCAACACACAAGCTCCATGGAAAGAGTAAAAAACATGTTGTGTAAAGGTCAATTTGTATAAACTATAGATTTTAGTTTGCACAATGGTTTTTGGTTATTTTCCATGATTTAGAAGTCACCCCATACAGTATGTAGGGGCATAATTATTTGTATTTGTGTATAAGTAATCTCTGCAATTTTATTTATGCAGAGAGCTTTTTCTAAGCTTTCTCCCTGTGCGCACTTGTAGGTAATAAACTCGCTTCATATTTCTGAACTTGTGTTGTAATATTTTTTACATCTTTCACAATTCTCTGAAGGAGATAGGCTTGTAACCCTGCCCCATAACAGGGCAGGTCTGATACTGATAGGCATCACATTAACTGCATGTGACACACCCAGTATCCTCCCCAAGATGAAACTCTTAGATTGTTGTTAGGCCCGCCCCTGCAACAATAAGCTAGGTCTGCATGAGGAATTAACCCTTCCAGTTCCTGTCCCTAGCAGGACTTATACTGTTAGGGCCCAAGAGAAGAAATAGCGGCCGTAGGCTATGCTATATTTACATAATGTGATAGAGCGGGTACTAATTCCTACTCTCCCTCCTAGTCCCAGGGCACAAAAAAGTTGGGTAAGTGGTGATA
The DNA here is from genome assembly GCF_040206685.1 of Ascaphus truei. Taxonomy (NCBI): domain Eukaryota; kingdom Metazoa; phylum Chordata; class Amphibia; order Anura; family Ascaphidae; genus Ascaphus; species Ascaphus truei. The sequence goes on along the minus strand of NC_134485.1, from coordinate 234,145,864 downwards.
GATAACAGTTTTAACTACAGTAGGTAACCTACAGCATGAATTACACACATTCCGTCAGCACATATTTTGGTGTACAAAATAAAGAAAATTGGACTCAGTAATAATATATGCACCTGAATTGAAAACTGGTTAAGGACAGACAACAGAGGGTTGTTATAAATGGAACTTTTTCAGGTTGGGCTAAAGTCGTGAGTGGAGTACCTCAGGGATCGGTACTGGGACCCATCCTTTTTAACTTGTTTATTAATGACCTTGAGGTTGGCATCGAGAGCAAAGTCTCCATCTTTGCTGATGATACTAAATTGTGTAAGGTATTAGAATCAGAGGATGACTAGGAGAGACTGGAATCATGGGCAGGTAAATGGCAGATGAGGTTTAATACAGATAAATGTAAGGTTATGCATTTGGGATGCAAGAATGCAAAGGCGACTTACAAATTAAATGGGGATAAATTGGGGGAATCTATGATGGAGAAAGATTTAGGAGTGCTTGTAGACAGCAGGCTTAGCAATAGTGCCCAAAGTCATGCAGTAGCTGCAAAGGCAAACAAGATCTTATCTTGTATTAAACGGGCAATGGATGGAAGGGAAGTAAACATAATTATGCCCCTTTACAAAGCATTAGTAAGACCACACCTTGAATATGGAGTACAATTTTGGGCACCAATCCTAAGAAAATACATTATGGATCTAGAGAGAGTGCAGAGAAGAGCCACCAAATTATTAAAGGGGATGGGCAATCTAACATGAGGAGAAGCTAGCTAAATTAGATTTATTTACATTAGAAAAGAGACGTCTAAGAGGAGATACAGTATGATAACTATATATAAATATATCCGGCGACAATACATGGAGCTTTCAAAAGAACTATTCATCCCACGGGCAGTACAAAGGACTCGGTCCATCCTTTAAGGTTGGAGGAAAGGAGATTTCACCAGCAACAAAGAAAAGGGTTGTTACAGTAAGGGTAGTTAAAATGTGGAATTCATTACACATGGAGACTGTGATGGCAGATACAATAGATTTGTTCAAAAAAAGGTTGGACATCTTTTTAGAAAGGAAAGGTATACCGGGATATACCAAATAAGTATACATGGGAAGGATGTTGATCCAGGGATTCATCCGATTGCCAATTCTTGGAGTCAGGAAGGAATTTATTTTTCCCCTATGAGATATCATTGGATGATATGACTCTGGTTTTTTTTGTTTGCCTTCCCCTGGATCAATAAGTAATTATAAGGGTAAAAGGGGACGATAGGCACTCTGATAGTGTTAAATTTATGCAATTGCAGGGTGCACAGAACAAAAGGGGACCCTTATTCCCCTGTTTAGTACTAACAAACCTACGTAAGTACCAGCACTCACTGTCTAATAGCTAAATGATGAAAACAGTTGTAATGCAGAAAATCCATATACAGCTATTAGCTGTATTTAGCTTACACTGAATGTCTGCTATCTATTTTCAGGGGTGTCTGATTTGACCAGTTATAGGGGAAGGGAGGCTTATGGAAGTACCTCTGGGACCTTTTGGACCAGGGGGAATGGGCCAGATGAAGAGGTAGTTCCTCTAAACGTCGCCCCCCTAGCATACTTTCCGTTCTCCGTTTTTGGGTATATTCCTTGTGTTTCATGTTTTTTCCCCTTTTCCTTCCCCCCCCTCCCCCCCCCCCCCCGCCTACCCGATCACTATGTGACATGCCCATTTGTGATACTGGTTTCTGCAAACACATTTGATTTATTTCTGGTTTGTTTTATTATTAAATGGATTATCTGCATTACAACTGTTTTCATCATTTAGCTATTAGACAGTGAGTGCTGGTACTTACGTAGATTTGTTAATAAGTAAGTATAGATATAGGATAAAGTATCTGTTGTCTAAATTTAGCATAGGTTGAACTTGATGACATAAAGTATGTCTGTTTTCAACCTCATCTACTATGTAACTATGTAACATGTACTCTTTTTAATTATTAGTCACGTTTGTTAGCTCAATCTAGAAATGTGCATAACATTTGTTTGATTGTTAACAGAATAAAGTGCTCACGGTAGACAATGTTAATTTTTTGAATACAAAAAATGATGTGACTGACTGTAATTTTTTCCAGTCAATTAATTACCCGTACTTTTTTCTTACATTACAATGAGGGTTTAAAAATAAACATGAACAGCGGAATGGATTTAGGTTAATCCCACCAGGGGCTATTTTAATGCTGCACAACCGAGCCACATAGGGGGATTTTATCTAATCCGCATGGAATCAAGTAAAAACAATCCATCTGCGGATTTTCCACCGCGGAACAGATTTTAAAAAGTAGACCCGGGAACTACCAAGGATTTGGACTGATTCGCCCATCTCTACTGAGGAGTATGACTGAAAGAGCAGATGAGGTTGCATGTAAATTAGATTGAGATGGTGGTGTAGTACTGAAATGTAGGCTTATAAATGTATAAGGTTATGGATTTTTTATTGAGCATAAGTTGTTAGAGCATTTTTTAATGTTAAGTTCTCAAAGTGGCAGAGCTGAATTCAGTTCTTCTTTTCTTGTTCATCTCCTCTGCAACTCCACAGGCATTTAAAATGTGGCACAGCCAACACAGACAGACTTAAATACTCCTGTTATCTACATCCCCTGTCATCTTTGTATACCTGCAACATGGGGTTCATTTGATTTGTTTTGTTGAGATGTATTAAAGACTCCACTACCACAAGAAAAAAAAAGATTATCATAATGTGCTTATATACTATCACGCAGCCATTCTCTTATTTTTATGGTTTTTTTTAACACTGCTAAGCGCAAAGAGACACTAAGTAATTAAATTTAAGGAGGAACATGAGGTGACAGAAACAAAGAAACAAGCACTTCATGAAGAACAGATGGCACTCACGGCTTTATTCACAAAGCTTATCTAAAGGATTTAATTTTTCAAAAATAATACAGTATACTTCTAAAACAGTATGCTCTATTTCTACAACTACTGCTGCATTTTGCAGAATTACATTTCAGACAGCTTTAAGATGGATTGTGAAACTACAGAAGAAGAAGGACAGCTGCAGTCAAAACATTTGGGAGAATACAACAAAAAATAACCAAGAAATGATAGCATGGAGAATACTTCTTTTTATTGAGTTGGGGTGCACAGGTGATGGTTTCATGGCTGCTTGTCCCATGTTGACACGCCCTCACATTGACAAAGGCTGCCTGTTGCATATGTAAAAGTTGAACTTTATGCCCTATTAAAACACCTTTTGTATCCAAATCCGTTGTGCCCATGCTGAATATCTTGCTGCTTGTCCCAGACCATTCTTTGAGTGTTTCTTATACAAATATACGTGTTAGAAAGATTTCTCTGTTGCAGGGTTGTTTGATTCAGGCACGATTAAGGGGGCGGGGGGTGTAAGAGATGTGTGCAGAGGTACACTAATGGAGACCGATTTGGGTGAAATTAAAACATGGCTTTGTTGAGCCTGTCCCTTAAAACACTGTACAGCATACAAAAGCAAAATAAACTAACACCTACTCCACTTTGGAGACTAAATAGACAGTACATGCCCCAACTATCTGTGACTGGCTGGATAGGCCAGTTCCCAGTCCAAAAATATATAACATATTTATCAGGGAGAAATATATAAGAAAGTCTTATCTGTTTGTGTTGGTCCGACGTCTCTGGTTTCTTCAGATGCAGTCATTTTAGTCCTGCTGCTCCCAGGAAGTCTCTTGTCAGCACACAGCCCTGGTGCTCCTTTGTATTTGCTCTCCTTTGTCAGCACAGTTGTGTGCTAAGGAGTCTTTGTACAGGCTTTTCTGCTCACCTGTGTCAGCACACGTTTGTGCTAAGGAGTATCTGTGTCCTGTGTCAGCACAGTTGTGTGCTAAGGAATCTCACTTAGCATTTTCCCACAGGAGGCTTTTCTATAGCTCTGATTAGCCGGATGGAGCCTGGTTAATTGACTGGCTGTAATTAACCAGCTCCCTGCTGGATTCCTCAAAGCATTTAGAGGCAGTTTTATTTGAACAAGGATACAGGGGGTATTTGAATTTGTTTTAGTGGTTCCAGGGTGCTTTAACGGAGTTCAACCACGCTGCTCTCCTTTCCAGGGACCCCCTGATGTCTGTTCAATTAACCATTACATCTCCCAGGAAAAAATATCTAATCGCAACCTTGTGGAGGGCCAACAAACCTGCAATACTGTATTGTGACATTGAGACATACTGTACCTGCATGGTAGTATACACTATATTAACAATGTGGTTGACAGACGCAACCGTATGATCTTGTTAAAAGATGTACTGTAGTAAAAGCCCAATTGGTGGAACAGAAATAAAGAAAAAAAAAAAAAAAGAACAAGATAAAAATATACAGGGTTGTAATTTTAAAATACATTCTTAAGGTTCCAAAGCTTCTTAGATACCGTGTGCCAGAGAGCAGATGTTTCTAAAGAAGCTGTTGTTTTCCCTTGTCTTCTTTTAAGCTTTGTTCTATAAATGCTCCAAAAAGAAATACTGTGTATGGACAGAGAAAACAACGTGTTATAGTGTAGTATTTCAATAAAAAGAATATGCCAAGTTATGTGAAATAACACTAACAAACTAATGTCTCTATTATGAAGCATGGAAATCATTACCCCTTGTGGCACACAGGCCCGTTTCCCTCCCAGGATCACTCTTTAATTTGTAGCTGGAAAAGTTGTATAAGTGCTGACTTGACTTGTTTGGGCTCCCACTAAATTGTGTCAAATATGAAAATGAAAATTATGCCATTAGCAAGTTGACAACTGGAAATAATGATGATAATACTGGTGGTGTTGGTGATGATACCTATGCCATGTGCTGTACAGCACTGGTGAAAAGACAGTCAGTAAGCAGCAGCCCAAGTCTTAGTCTTAGCCCAACTCGCACTTTTCACTACATTTCTTTCACTAGATCCTGTAGCGGTGGCAGTGGCTGGAAAAACAAAAAACACTATTCTGAAAGTAAGGGTCATTTTGTTAAACCCTTTGGCCAAAGCATTATAAGCCTGCAGCAACTTCACAACATGACCATTATGCAGGTCTGTAAGAGATGTGTGCAGAGGTATGAAGATAAGGCTTTATTGCCGCCAGTCCAGTCTTTTTTGTTGCAGTGCTCCGGCTTTTTTCTTTTTTATCTACAACTAGCTATGTAGACGGACGCATGCCCTATCTGGAACAGATACAAAGGCAAAGGAACTTTCAGTGAGTATATCTCACTTCATGGCAGCTGCTTTTTTTACATATCACGGCAGCCAGTGTTGCGGTTACCACAGCTGGGACACAGATCAGAGTGGAGGAGAGAGGAGATAGGGGAGGTGCTGCGGATTGGAGACGCAGAGGAATAGAGTCACAGCTGATCAGCCCTCCCGACTCTCAACCCACGTCACCAGAGAGCCCTTACTGATACCAGCAGTGTGTGTGAGTGTGTAACAATGTGTGTGTGAGTGTGTGTGTCTGACAGTGTGTGTGAGCCTGTGACAGTGTGTGAGCGTGTGACAGTGTGTGTGAGCATGTGACAGTGTATGTGTGTGTGTGACAGTGTGTGCGAGTGTATGACTAGTCTGGGTGGGTGACTGAATGGGTGGGGGGACTGACCTTGACTGATTGACTGGGTGGGTGGGTAACTGTGTGTTGACTGTATGGGTGGGTGACTGTATTTATTGGGAAGGGCCATTCATTGGGAAGGGAGGGAGCCCGCCTGTGCAGTAGAGAGTTCGATGTGGTCCAGGTGCTGATCATGAAGTTATCTCCTACTTCTGGGGTCCTAATATGCACGCGTCGCCGGGCAAGCCTGGCTCCGTCAGCTCCCATCATTCGCGCTCCAACAGCTCCCTGTGGCTCGTCCTGCGGGGCTGCCGGTGGCCGTGGGACGTTGTCAGAACTCCCACGTCGGATCTTCAGAGTGGCAGCAGGACAATGCTTCCCCTTCCACCGCATCCCATGGAGTGAGGCAGACGGAGCTCTGGAATGCACGCCATATGTCCTGGAGTTTCATTGGCATTGTCAGGGAGTCCCTCTACAGCTGCTTGTGCGGTGCGCACCAAACTGAATAGGACTGCCCGCTCGCCCTCAGCTGCCTCCTTGCGCTACACAGTGCCGCGTCTGCTCCTATGCTGCCTCCTCATGTCCTTAACGCCGTGTGACATCATGACATCACATCACATCTAGTTGGCATGGCAACACAGCGTCATTTGACCCCTCACGGCCATTTTCAATGCGGTTGGAGGAGAATGCAGGTAGTTGAAGGCTGAGAAGGAGGAAAATGCCGGTAGACACAGCACCACACTGCCGCAGCAACCCATCGAAACACCTAGCCAGCGGATAAAATGCAGTCGCCCCAGGCGAGCGGGCAAGTGCATTTGTCAAGGCCTGTATATAAATTATATTCCACTTTAAACCAAAAACAGAATCCAAAACAATTTAGAGGCAAATAAACATCTCTTAAATTATTAATCTACTTGGTACTGTATATAAAGTAAAATAATGGAGTTAATGCAATTAAGATGAGTGCAATTATATATTTTTCATTTTAACAGTCAACAATACAGTGTGCAAAAATAATTCAGCAATTTATTCTTAGAATTAATTGTGAGATGTTCACTGAACCTCTGGGGAGCTTAAATTATTATTTTTGTGTTTTATGAACTTCAATTAGTCAGTTATATTAAAAATGTTCCTAAGATACGGCATCATTTTTACATTTATATTCTGTGACATGATAACTTGAAGTCTGAATTCATTCAAAGATTGATTGAATTTAATAGAGATGAGAAACATAGTATATCATTTTTCTCAACCAGCCATCTTAGTAATAAAACTTCAAAATGTCAGAAGATAATGTTTATAAACTTAAGGATGGCATATCCAATGCTGCATGGAGTAATCAATCATTTGTTCATTTCCTCCAAGATGACCATGATTTAAGTGATGTTACGTGTGAAACCTCTCATTCTCTTTTCTAGTAATGTGTACTATTCTTGCAGTTAATTTGTTCTGCTGTCCTACAGTACGTGATTGCTTATTTAAATGTTCTTAATTTTTCTTGCCTTACTTTTTCAATATTTTTTCATGGTGACACAAAATCTTGAAGCAAAATACTGTACATCTAAAGATAAAATATGATGTTGGAGGTTTAAGTAACCTGGCAAATGCTAAAGAGTGTTATTTTATTATTGTGTGTCTGCATCATAAATATTCACTGCAAATGTATGATGTGACGGCAAAGGGGTTGAGGGACCGCTAAAATAAAGCGTAATCCCGGTTCCTGGTCCATGCCGTCCTACACTGGGGCTCTTCTGATAACTAGATCCCTGGGCTACACTGTTGTTACATGCACGGTATCCCTTTGCATTCTATTAAAAAGTGTGTGCATTAGTCCTGTGTGTAAAACTGTATGAAAAGTATTAAAAAATTACACGCAGTGCTTTTTTTCTAGAAAAAGAGGAGGGGGAACTCTGACATGAGGATGAGCCCAGGGAGAAATTATTATATTAAGTTACAGGCCCCGTTATGGGGTGTTGGTATCACCGCCATGTTAAAATCCTGTGGGTCACATGACAGTAGGATGTTAACATTGCAAGAGATCCTGTAACGGGATGTGGCAGGATGGCCTGTAGGCGAGTTCAGACAATAATCCACATGTGCAGTTTCAGGGTAAACCAAATGTTGAGTGGTTTTTTTTCACAATAACACAAATAAACATTTGGGCACACTGCCCCTTTAAGGCAAAACAAAACTTATAAAAAGAACACCTACTCTCCATAGGGAGCTCTTGTTAAACTCTCAAGGCCCTATCTATCAGACTGGATGGCTTTGTCCAGTTTCCAACGCCTAAACATATATCACAATGGTTATGAAACAATATGAAAGTCCTTACTGTATCTTTGGTTGGGAATCTCTGTCCCTAGAGAGCAGTTAAGAAATCCTTCTTGATAAGTGCTTTCACAGAACAGATCTGTAGTTTGAGCCAGCCACCTACTACAAGCATTAGCCTCCTTATCAAGCTGGTTGTCAGTTGTCTCAGCTTACTTCCTGATTGCCCAACTATTCTTACTGGGTTAACCTTCTGAGTGGTGGATGAAGGACTCAGATGTATGTTTCCCAGGCATAATTATCAGTACCTGACTTGACCCTGTCACACGGGGCTTATATCTCGGGAAGCATGGGGTTCCTGAGGCTGAAATAAACTTTGTTCAACTCAGGAGACCCCCTGCGTTATGTTATGGCAATGTACAGTAATGTCTGCCCACCCGAGAGGCCTAAACAACATTCTGGGGCTATTACTCCCTTTACGCACCCTCTGCCCCAATAAACCTGATATTCTGCTTTAACCCCTTCATTGCTCTAGCAGTTAGCCGTCATTTTCTGAAGTAAAGGTACAGTGGTGGGTTTTGTATTGGTACAGTAGTTAGAATGTATTTTAATGTTTATTGTGGGTAGAGGGATTGAGTGAAGGGGTAGTTGCCACAGGGTGAGTGGTCAGGCCTCATGGTAGTGGGAGGGGTAACCCTTTCATTACCATAGCGGTTACTACCGCTAAGGTAATGGTAGGATTAACCCCTCCCAATGCCCTCCTGAGGGGCCTAACCCTGGGAAATTACCACTTCACTCACCCCCTCTTCCCCCAATAAACATGGTAGTCTGCCTTTAACCCCTTAATTGCCTTAGCGGGTTAGCCGCTAATGTAATGAAGCTGCTTACATTATATTTGTATTCATAGTGTGCGTGAGCAGGGGGTCTCCTGAGCTTAACTGCATTGATTTCAGCCTTAGGGCCCCCTGCATTCTGAGATACAGGCCCCATTATAGGGTGCCGGTATCACCGCCATCGTAAAATTCTATGGGGGCTATGCACTAAGCTCCGATAAGTCACTTTTAGAGCGCAAAGTGCTCTTCGATCGTGATTTTTGGCTCAACCCGATGCACTAAGCAACGCAAACAGGCACTTTGCGCTCTAAAAATGACTTTTTCAGGGATTTTTTCTAAGTCCAACTTTGCTCGATCGCAGCCCTGTTTGCGTGAAATTCTGCCCTTAAGCGGGATGCACTAAGCAACGCAACCTTAGCAAACACAAAAGTTGCGTTGATCAGAACACGTCAGGTCAGAGTAGACGCTAAGAAATCTGGACTTAGAAAAAATTCTTGCTTTTTATTTTTGCATGCGCAAAACCCATACAGCAGGCCGGCGGGTGTCCCCGGCTTATCCCGCGGGGGTCCGACCGAGCCTTACCTTTTACAGGCAACCACGATGAAGGCCATCTTGATCCTCATCTTCATTCTGCCCATGCCCCTCCGGTGCTGCAAAACATGCACAACAATTACAATAGCCAATGTAATGTCCCCTAACCCCTAACCCCTTAATCACCATAGCGGTTATTAACCGCTACAGTCATTAAGGGGTTAACCCACCCTCACCCACCATTCAGGAGGCCTACATACCCTCCCCCACTAACCCCCCACCCCGTGAGGCCTAACCACCCTCACCCACTACCCACAAGGGAGGCCTACCCACATACTCTTGGGGCCAATACCCCCTCCCCCCACCCCCAGTACCCACAATAAAAACAACACACTGCCCCACAATAAGCATCATTCTATTTATTAAATACAGAATTTATTTATTCTATTTATTAAATACATTACCCACCCCCTGTGCCTCCCCATAAATACATGATTTATCCTTTTACATACAGGGTTCATATCCCCCCACGAGAGTCCCCGGCGGGCTGGTGGGTCACATGACAGACCTTCAGGGTACCAGCAACTTGTTTCACACAGGTTCTGGAGGCCTGTTGGTGGGTCCCGCCAAGCGCCATGGCCCCCAGGTGGTTTCCTTGGGTTACCGTGGGCCACAATTGGGTCCCCACGGTAGGCCTGCGGATGTCTGGGAGCCCCGGGTCAGACCCACAGGTGTCTGCGGGGCCTCGGGTGGTTCTCACGGGGGTCTGGGGAACTCACGAGTGCGCAGTGCCCCCACGGATTTGGGACCACCACTTCATCCCCGCACCTACGGGTCCGCGGTGCCCCCACGGATGTGGGACCACCGGTTCTTCCCCGCAGACTACGGGTCCGCGGTGCCTCCAGATAGGGATAATAGATTATTTGCCCATTATTAAACACATTAACTAGCATATTCAAATAAATAAAGTACTACTGACCTCATCAATAAGAAGCCCCCGTCGCCAGCAACATCCTTGTCTTTCGTTGCCCACAAAATACATAGCCAATACATAGCCAATACATTGCAATTACATTCAGATATCAATTAACCCCTTTAACACCTTATCGTTTAATAACCGCAAAGGTAATGAAGGGGTTAAGCCACACTGGGCCGATACCCACCCTTCACCCATTAAAATAGCATCCATACCAGTTACCATAATTTCCGGCGTATAAGACGACTTTTTAACCCTGGAAAATCTTCTCAAAAGTCGGGGGTCGTCTTATATGCCGGGTATCGTCTTATACGCCGGCAAAGTGCGGGCAGACGCGGCTTCCTTGATTATTTTTTCCGGCGTGCCGCGCGTCAGCCGGGCGCTGGTCACGTGCGCCAGGCATCCCGAGGATGCCAGGCATCCCCGAAGACGCCAGGCATCCCAAAAACGACAGGCATCCCCGAAGGAGGCTGCAGGTAAGGGTTTTTTTTTTTTTTGTAGCGTGGAGCGGGGCGGAACAAGCAGGGGTCGCGAGGGGAAAGGAAGGGGGAGGGGAAGATGCGGCTAGGATGGGCTGGCGCACGGCCACGTTCGGCGCCAGCCCGTAATGATGCGTGGAGCAAGACGGGCAAAAGTTAGAATAGTATGTGCTGGCACAATATGGTGGGGGGAGCACAAAAACGACCGCGGCGCAGGCGCACATGGTCGAGATCTGAGAGGCAGAGAAGGAGGTAATAGGATACAAGGGCGGGCCAGACGGGTGAAATAGGCGTGTTTGCGCTACCGCTCTGATAGTCTTGGAGACAGGGAGGGCTGGGCAGGCAGGGAGAGCTGACCAATACATGCAGGTTTTGTATACAACAACCATCCAATCGCCGGTAAGGTACATCGCTTGCCGTGATTGGCTGGTTGTTGTATACTGGGTACCACATACAGTACAGCACCAGTATCTGTACCTGTTCATACAGTACAGCACCAGTATCTGTACCTGTTCATACAGTACAGCACCAGTATCTGTACCTGTTCATACAGTACAGCACCAGTATCTGTACCTGTTCATACAGTACAGCACCAGTATCTGTACCTGTTCATACAGTACAGCACCAGTATCTGTACCTGTTCATACAGTACAGCACCAGTATCTGTACCTGTTCATACAGTATAGCACCAGTATCTGTACCTGTTCATACAGTATAGCACCAGTATCTGTACCTGTTCATACAGTATAGCACCAGTATATACAGTACAGTATACAAATGTCCAACAGTCAAAGCCCCATCATGGCTCCACCAGCAAGAAGAAAGAAATATGAAGCCAGTTTCAAACGTAAAGTTGTAAACTTTGCCATGGAACATAATAACTGCGCTGCTGCAAGACAATATGGAGTAACAGAAAAGATGGTTCGGGACTGGAAAGCAAATGAAAAAGCATTAAAGAGTATGCCAAGGAGTAAGTGTGAATTAAGAAGAGGCACCCCACATTGGCCAGAACTCGAAAAACATGTAGCAGACATGGTGAATGAGCATCGCCAAAACGGTTATGTGGTGACACGAAATAAAATACATTTGTTTGCACTTCAGTGGGCCAAATCTAACCCAGATCACAGCAACAGATTTAAGGCCACTGTATCCTGGTGTACTAGATTCATGGGAAGGCATAATATGGTACTGAGGCAAAAGACTAAAATTGCCCAAAAATTACCTGCAGATCTTGATAGCAAAGTAAGTAGTTTCCATCGATACGTAATACAACAGCGCACTAAACATGGCTATGCGTTAAGTAGTATTGGAAATATGGATGAAACTCCAATGAATTTTTATATGGTTGGAAATAAAACTGTCCATCAAAAAGGTGTAAAAACAATTTTAATTAAATCAACAGGACATGAGAAGTCCAGTTTTACAGTGGTACTAGGATGCACAGCTGAATGCGCCAAACTGAGACCAATGATTATTTTTAAAAGAAAAACAATGCCGAAACTCAAGTTCCCTGTTGGTTGTTTTGTACATGTGAATGAAAAAGGCTGGATGGATGAAGAAAGGATAAAGCTATGGCTTGATAATGTATGGAGCAGGCGACCAGGTGCACTTATTCAAAAACGTAGTCTACTGGTGTGGGATATGTTCAGGGCTCATTTAACTCCCAGCACCAAGCAAAGGCTTGCAAGACTAAACACAGATGCGGCAGTTATTCCTGCAGGATTGACATCGTTGGTACAGCCACTGGATGTGTGCCTAAACAAGCCATTTAAAGATCGCATTCGAGAACAGTGGAATGAATGGATGGTTAGCGGTGAAAAGTCATTCACAAAAGGAGGAAACATGCGTTCTCCACAGTTGGATGTTTTGTGCAAGTTTGTCATAAAAGCCTTGAATGATATTGATGCAGAAACAGTAATCAAGTCTTTCAAGAAGTATGGCATATCAAATTCATTAGATGGTATGGAGGATGACCACTTGTGGCAAGATGAAGAGGAAAAGGAAGAGGAAGCCGAAGCTGAGACCACACCATCTGATACAGAATTCGATCCATACGATGACTGCCTTGCAAATGTATCACAATATGTCATTGATGTACTTATGGTATCAGATGACGAACAGGAGGATTTTGAAGGCTTTGAAAGGGAAACTGTCACGCCAGCAAAACCTGTAAAAATACCGTAGCTTGCAGTTATGATGGGCGTTGCTAACTCGCCAGGGACTTGCCCGGCACTTGCTCTCTCTCTATTGTTTGTTATCTTCCTCCTATCATCATCAGTTCCAGTTTGGTTGACAGCTTAGAAAACAAACAGCATGGCAGCTCCCATGGGTTTATTGTCTTATCCTTCCTTTCAGCTTTAGAGTTAATTAGGAAAAGTTTAATCCAGTTGCACTGTTTTATGTTTACATGTTTCATGACAAACAGCCTTATGTTTATAAGTGACAGTTTTCCTGCTAAGTACCTGCATGTCATAAGCATTTGAATTAAAATTAATATATTGAAATCAAATCTGATGTTTTTTTAATTTTTATTTGGTTGGTGTGTGCGTTGGAAGAGGGGTAGTCTTATACGGCGAGTATATCCCAAACTCTATATTTTAACTGGAAAAGTTGGGGGTCGTCTTATACGCCCAGTCGTCTTATACGCCGGAAAATACGGTACACAATTAACTATAGCAACCGTTAAAGAGAACAAGTTACCATCATACAAAATAGAAGGACACCAAAAAATAAAATATACAAAAGCAAGCCTCACCCTGACCTAAAGTACACCATATAATAGCAAAAATTACATCTATCTAATTTAAAAATACATGACACACACATTTATGCATAGCAGCATAGCCAAAATATTTTAAAACACAGCAAATCAAGCTTTTAAAACAACATAATTTCTTACCCTGTATGTATATATCGATCTAGACATACATACATACATACAGTGGCAAGAAATGATATACCAAAAATAAATAAAAACACATGTAAAAAAGCTTTAAAAAAAAACAAGTTAAATAAAATACATTCCTTTAGTTCACTTACCATTACTTGACCCACTCACCGACTTCCGTTGAACAGCTTACCCTCGAACCAATCCACCACGCACAGGAACCCATAAAATAACAAACCATAAAATAATAAACATTAAAATAAAAATCCAAAACAATCCACGGGTCTTCTATTTGTAATCCATCTTCATCTGTATTCTTCTTTCTTCTATCTGCGGCTCCCTTCCGGGGTCTTCGTGTCTTCTACGGCCACGCCCTGGCCTTCTTCTTCTGTAGGAGATCCTTCCTCCTCGGTGTCTGCCTTCAAAATGAGACGACATATGCTTTTAAAGGCCTATGATGTCACATTTTCGTCATGGTTCCCACGGCCCTGATTGGGCCATGAAAACCATGTGTTTTGGCCGAGAAAAAAAAAATTATGACGTCACTTAAAGGCAATGAAAGCACAGCCAATCAGAATGGCTTTGCTTCAATTGCCTTTAAGATGACGTCATTAAAAGAAACATGGCTGGCCTCACATGGTACGGTAGCCAATCAGAGCATGGGAAATACATGCCAACTCTGTACCATGTGACAGGCTTTCAAAGACGTCACATACGTTCTCCCCAAGCCTCTGTCACATGGTCTACTAGAGCCAATCAGAGTTGGGATGTATTTCCCACGCTCTGATTGGCTAACGTACCATGTGAGACCGGCCATGTTTCTTTTAATGATGTCATCTTAAAGGCAATTGAAGCAAAGCCATTCTGATTGGCTGTGCTTTTATTGCCTTTAAATGACGTCATCATTTTTTTTTTCATCGGCTAAATCACATGTTTTTCACGGCCCAATCAGGACCGTGGGAAACATTTGACCAAAATTTGACGTCATAGGCCTATTAAAGCCTATGTCGCCTCATTTTGAAGCTAGTCGCCGAGGAGGGAACATCTCCCCTCCTAAGAAGAGAAGAAGGGCGTGGCGGAAGAAGCCAGAAGAAGATGGAAGAAGATGGAAGAAGATGGAAGAAGACCCCAGAAGACCCCAAAGAAGAAAGAAGACACAGAAGTGGATTTGTTATGGTTTTTTATTTTATGGCTTACCTGTGGATTTGTTCCTATGCTTCGGGGTCGCTTGGATTTTGGAGACTGGACATCTAATGGTGAGTAAACAAAAGAAAAGTTTATAATTTTTACTTTTACAGGTTTTTATGATTTTTCATTCATGTCTTTTATTTTTTCACTCCCATTTAATGCCTGTTAATGTATTTATGTATATAATACATTCACGGACACTCAATACTCAAGTGTATTGTATGTGAATTTTGTATGTAACTGTATTGTATTTTATGCTGTATTTTTTGCCCCTGTATGTTATGTTTATCTATCTGTATGGATAGACATACAGGGATAATAATTGATTGTTTGGCTCATGTTTAGGTTCTTTTCATGTATGGATAATGTATTTAGCATCTTTATTTTGTCATTGTTGTGAATAATGTAATTTCTATTTAGCTAATGGCTTCTTTATGGTACTTAGATTAGAATGATGGTGGTTACTTTAAATTAGAATTGTTTTGGCAATGGTGTGGCTTTAGCAATTGAATAGGGAATTGTATAATTGATTTGTATTGTATTGTAATTGTTTGAGGAAATTGATTAATTGATTGATGCTAATTGTATTGATGTTGGTTAGTTTCTAATTGATTTTCAGGGTGGCATTGGTGGTTAGGGGACATTGTTCATAGTGTATTTTATTGTTACATATATTTTGCATTGTGTTACATGATGCACAGATTTATTGCATCATGTACACACTCAATGCAATTGTGTGACATTTCATATACATTTGTGGAGCTGCTGATTTGTTGGCTTATATTTGCAATAGATGCTAGATTTATTGTACAATGTGGTGATTTTAAGATTAAAAATTCATGTTTTGACTTGCGCATGTTTTATGTGTTTCATAATGGGCAAATAATATATTACAGTATCCATATCTGGATAATAGTTATTTTGCACATTATTGTACTGTATGTGTTGGGGGGGGTGTGTATTGGCCCCAAGGGTATGTGGGTAGGCCTCCCTTGTGGGTAGTGGGTGAGGGTGGTTAGGCCTCATGGGGTGGGGGGGTTAGTGTGGGAGGGTATGTAGGCCTCTCGAGTGGTGGGTAAGGGTGGGTTAACCCCTTAATGACTGTAGCGGTTAATAACCGCTATGGTGATTAAGGGGTTAGGGGACATTACATTGGCTATTGTAATTGTTGTGCATGTTTTGCAGCACCGTAGGGGCATGGGCAGAACGAAGATGAGGATGAAGACGGCCTTCATCGTGGGTGCCTGTAAAACGTAAGTGTTAAATGTTTTGACTGTATTTATTGTAATTTAAATGTATTTAAAATGGGCAAATGCATTATTATACATATGTGGATAATAGTAATTTTGCCCATTACAGTACTGTATGTGTTGGGGGGCGGGGGGGATGTGTGTTGTTTATTGGGGGCAATTGTCCCCAATAACCATGCTAATGTGCCTTTACGGCTATCCGCTAAGGTAATGAAGCAGCAGTAATGTATTTTTAGTAATAGTGTGCGGGAGCAGGGGGTTCCCTGAGCTGAACCGCATTGATTTCTGCCTCAGAGACCCCCTGCTTCCCGAGTTACAGGCCCCGGTTTGGGGCATCGGTGCCAGTGCGGACGCCATCTTTAAAGAGCCCACATCGCGTCTTGGACGCTATAAAGATGGCGGCGGCACTGACACCCGATTCCCCATACTGGGGCCTGTAACTCAGGAAGCAGGGGGTCTCTGAAGCAGAAATAATGCGGTTCAGCTCAGGGGACCCCCTGCTCCCACCCACTATTATTTAAAATACATTAATGCTGCTTCATTACCTTAGCGGATAGCCGCTACGGTAATGAATTATTGTTTATTGTTATGTATGTTTTAATACTAGTGTAGCTGTGCAGGGGGTCTCCTGAGCTGAACCGCATTGGTTTCAGGTCCGAGGACCCCCTACTTCAGGAGATACAGGTCCCTTTATGGGGTGCCGGTATCCCCTGCAGAATGTAAATAACCCGATCACGTGACGCGGGAACTTTAAACTGCAGGGGATACCGGCACCCCATAACGGGGCCTGTAACTCCTGAAGTAGGGGGTCCTCGGACCTGAAACCAATGTTGCCCTCTGTTGCTTAACTTTATCTTGCTTGTATCTTCATGTAATCCAATGGTTGATGTGGTATTCTCGTAAATGTTCCTTATAATATCAATGTCTGCTTCTTCTACACTTTTTTTTCTTAATGCCTTTAAAGCTGCTATGGTACAGTATATAGAGAATCAAATGCTTTTTTGGTAATCACCGAATCTGAAAATGACTGGTAGAACATATTTCTTACATTGGGAAATTACTTCTTGCATGGCTTGGATATGGTCTATTGTGTTATATCCACTAATCTGTTTAAATCGATTTGTGAGTGTCTTTGTAAAAATGGTGTAAGTGATTGGAAGTAGAGTGATTGGTCTGTAGTGCTTAAAGTCTTCTTTGTTTTCTTTCTTATGGGTGAGGATAACTACTGTATCATTGTTCTGGAATTTTCCTATTTTAAAAGCATCTTGTAAAAACTTTTGCAAGTCTTTCCTCTATTTCTTCCTCAGCTTCGTTTAAGATTTCAGCTGTAATTCCATCTTCCCTGGGGGATTTGCCATTCTTCATGGATGTTATTGTCTTGGCCACTTCTTCTGAGAGGACACATGGTTCATTGGGGATTTCTTCTCGCTCACTCTGCGGTATTCTGCCCTGTGTTATCTGTGTTCCTTTACAATTTTATGTTTAAATCCTTGTGAGGTAGTGTATAAGAGGTTTGAAATTCTCTCACTTTAGCAGACTACAAAAACCCTAGCTTGTAGGTCTGCTAGCTGAATGGAAAGGAGAGGTTTAAAAGGCAGGCAGACGACTTCCTGCTGTCTCTCATTTTACGCTCAATCCGTGAGGAAACAGGTTGCAGAGCGCTTGGCTGGGGGAGGGCCTGAACTCCTTTTTGTGTACCTGAGATTATGCACTGTTGTGTTATTTTTCAGATATATGCTACTTACTGTAAATGATTTATTCTCTGTTCATTGAGAGTATACTGCACCCTTCTTGCTTGGTAAGAGAAATCAAGACTTTCATTGCAAGAAACTGTTGCAAGCTCCTTTCTGACCATACCTAGGCCATACAAGGCCGCTCCGTCACAGTCCTCAACTCTCTTTAGGAGATATATATATATATTTATATATTTATATATCATAGCAATGGAACAATAGGCACTCCGTAGTAACAGTCACTGATGTGGGTGCAGATCCTATAATGAAGAATAAGCAATACGATACCGTTTTTGAAGACGAAATCAACAGACAGCACTCCAGAATTGATCAAAAAAGTGTATTGAAAGAAGAGACACAAGACCGACATTTCGGTCCACAAGTGGGACCTTTCTCAAAGTGGAGCTGCTCGCTAGGCACTATAACTAATAAAAATAGAGATAGTCTTATTTCTAAATACCTAATTGTACCTACATTTTATCTTCTACTTTGGTGCATAAGAATTCCGCTAATGTCTCTTCCGACGTGACATTTTCTGAAGCTGAATCATCAGATGCGGACTCAAGGAGCCATTCCACTACAATGGACACGGCCTCTTTTTTAGGCAGAGGCAGCAAATACAACACTCATGGAAGAGGAGGACGAGAAGGGGAGGGAAGGCAACTGCGAAACTGCTAAAAATAGAGATAGTCTTATATATAAACACCCAATTGTACCTACAGTGGTGGCCCCCTTTATTCTCCTGCGGCCGTTTCCCCATGATTTTTTCAATCGCGGGCAGACGCGGGCCGTTTTCAGCCATTTTTGGCGCCATGCGGGCGCTTTCAATGTTAAGCGCCATTAGCGCTCAACAAGAGATGCGGCTGGCGCGCGGCCAAGTTCGGCTGAAAAAGCAAACATCCCCGTATTAATACGGTGATGTTGGAGGTTTAAGGGGGCCGTGACAGTACATTTTATCTTCTTCCGATGGTGCATAAGAATTTATCTCATCAACCAGGGAGATCCATTGTGGCTGGTATTGACAGTTTGTGTGAACCAGTCAGTCAATTTCTGGATACATTTCTTCATACAGCTGTAGAATGCTGGCCGTCATATATCTGCGACACCATGGACGTTTTATCAAGATTAGATGGTGTCACAGTGGATGTTAATACAATTGTGGCTACTTGTGATGTAGAGGCCTTATATACATCAATACACCATCAAGATGGACTTAAGGCAGCCAAATATTTCTTGAGGACATCACAATTGAATTCTAATCTGATCAACCTCTGATGCAGCTTCTTTCATTTGTTCTGACACTCAATTTTTTTCGTTTTTAAGAACAAGATTTATCTTCAGTAAAGAGGGACTGCGATGGGGGCCACATGTGCGCCCCCATACATTAATTTGTTTTTGGGGTGGTGGGAAAGGGAAGTTATTTTCAGTGATAATAATGTGTACTTTACTGTCCACATTCTGCTGTGGTTGAGATACATCGACAACATCCTCATCCTCTGGCAGGGTTCTGCCAGGGGTTTTGAGGATTTCGTCGATGTTCTCAACCACAATGGTTTGAACATCAAACTTACTTATAAGTATAGTACTTCTTCTGTAGACTTCCTGGATCTTCAAATCAACATAGATCATATGGGCAATGTAGGTACTGATATTTATAGAAAGAGTAGTTCTACCAACTCTATTCTACATGCCTCTAGTTTCCACCACCATTTTCAAATGCAGGGAATACCTTATAGGGAGTTCCTTTGACTTAAACATAATTTCTCAACAGACGATCAATTAAAACTAAGAGCAATTGAGATGAAGGCACGTTTAAAAAAAAAGGGGATATAGTCATAGCATTATTAATAAAGGTTATAATCGTAGTGTGCGGAGCAACCGCTCAACATTATTACAGCCTAAAACTAGAAATGTCGACCCACAGATAAGATTTATTGGTACATACTGTATAATGATTGTTGGTCAGAACTTAGAAATATACTACAAAAATATTGGCCAATACTATGTACAGATAATGATTTAAAACTAGTCCTAGGAGATAAAGTTAACCTTACAAGTAGGCGTAGTCCGAACCTTCGGGATCGGTTAGTACATAGTCATTATTTTCCACATATAAATCCAACTTTTTTGTCTACATATAAAAAAAAAAAGGGTTTTATAAATGTAACAGTTGCGCAGCATGCCGGATTCCTTTAGTACCAGTGATGGGACCATAGACAATAAGATTGGTTATTTTTTGACCTGTAAGTCCAAGGGGGTAATATATTATTTAACTTGTCCCTGCAAGCTTATATATGTTGGAATGATAACTAGAGAAGTTAAACAAGGAGTATTGGAATACTCTAGGAATATTAAGTTTGCACAGAGAGACTTGGACACTTTCAAAATAATCACCTCTGTTGCAAGGCATTTTCTTAATAAACATGATGCAGATAATAGTCTTATAGCCTTTGCAATAGATAAAGCATCTTTGGAAATCAGAGGTGGTGATTTGGAGAAAATTCTGCTTCAAAAGGAATGCCGTTGGATAGTGCAGCTAAATACCATGCTACCCTTTGGGCTTAATGATTCATTGAGTTTTGCAATGTTTCTTTAAGAGTCTACTCATTCATTTGTTTCAAAGATTGCACATTTTTGGGACCAAGTGCTGGATTATATACAGCAGAATGTTAAAATAACTGCGGTTAAAGAACCAGTTGCTTTGATATTTGGCATCTTGGATGAATGGAAGTTCATGAATTACTGGTTGTGAATACTTACATTCGTAGAAGTTACATTATTGGCAGCCAGAAAAACCATAATGTTACAATGGATAAAGGATATACCCCCGAACATGGAGATGCTAAACAAATATTTAACACAATTAGTCATGTTAGAAAAAATGGAAGCCGAAACCAATAAAGGTTCGTCAGCCGCTGCCCTTGTGCTCTTTGGCGAAACGCGTAGAATGGAGTACTGAGTCTAATTGGGAGCACCGGGTAGGCACGCTGACTGCCAGATGACCAACGAGAGGATCCCAGTAGTGATGCATGCCCACAGGAACGAGCTGAAGCCGAGACCGCGGATACAATCAGTGGGGAAGCTTCCGAAGTGTATACCAACACAGATGATAGTTTTACGTGCCCGTTTAATTGTTTTATTATTGTAAGTGCACATTTCTATTATTTACATATAAACATTTTTACTTTTTTGATCTGTGCTATGGCTGTGCTTTCTCCTTCCTATTGCTGAGGTATACCCTTCCTGATGCTCCTGTTTGAAGATAACCACATCTGACGTACACCTGATCTAAAGACATAGCACTGCCACACTTTGTGGGATATGCTTTTATACCATTGACATCCTGTGAGTAGGCTGCACATATGAGCCAAGACCCTAATTGCTATACCATTCATTAGCACTAACAACTGCACTTAGATTTGTTTTTTGCATTGTCTTTATCTCCCACATGCTCCCCCTGAACTGCGCATACAGTACACTGTCTGCCTATCCAGGCACTACCAGCACTCAGCAGTTTGAGAGGTGTCGGATTTCCCCCACCTCTGTTCCTGGATCAGCTGGAGCCTTGTTATTCTACTGACACACATATCCTCTGCGAGTTTTGATCGTACCTGTCGTAAGTGAGTATTTGTTTGTGGCTACCTATTTGTTATTAAATATTTGGAACAGTAATATGCTTTGGAAAGGGCACTTTTTTTTGTTGACGTAGAAATGAATCGATGCGGTAGATCATCTGAGAAGCTGCCCTAGAGACTCCGAATTACAATTTATTTCCCACAGGTTTTCATTTGTGAACTATTCCAATGGAACTGTATCGACTTGACGTTATTATTCACATTTTTATTTATTGTCATCCCTACCCTTTATTTTTATAGTGATTAATATTGATATATTCATTTATATTTTTTATTTGTATTGTTTACAGTTATATTTACTTCTCTATGTATGTATATTTATGTATATAGTGCCAACAGTGTACTCAGCGCTTCAAAGACAATACAGTACAGGGAATTATAATAATACAATAAGCACAACAAAGTCAGACAATAGGAAAGGAAAGTCCACTGCCCGAAGAGCTTACAATCTAGGTGATATATTGCGAAATTTACAGAGACAGCAGGTGAGGGAATAAGTGCAGTATATGGCAGTTATATTATATTACAGTTTAGTGCTGACATATTTCTTTCTCTCTCTTTCCCTCAGAAACAAGAACCGAAACCGACCGACATTGAAACAGGGGAGAAAAATTAGATTGTAAGCTCTATTGGGCCCGCAAAATTCTACAGTATGTACAGTGCTGCATTCACTTTCAGCATTATAGAAGATTCATTATTATTAATAAGGAAAAATACAATAAAGCTGAAATGCTGCTAAATGGCAATGAGAGATTCAATAGGTGAGCTCTTTGGCCCAGAACCAGACATAAATGCATTAAAAGCTCATTAACTTGACAGTTTCATGCATTCATTATGTTTTTGTGCTTTTGTACTGTACTGTTTAGTTTTACTGGAGTGTTTTGCTAATGGTAGTTACTTCTAATATGTTATTTGACATTTAACATGTAAAAATAATTATGGGATTCTTTTAGAATCAAAGAATGAAGCCTAGGGTCGTTTCAGCTACTGATAATGTATGTAACCCCTTAACCCTCACTACTGTTCTTGTCTTTGTCACTAGTTTTGGCTATTACATTTGCAACAACAGAGATTAAAAGCAGGCAAGTTTTTTTTGCATAAATTGCTAACTGAAACTATCCTAACAAATCTGAAATTGATCAAAGCATTGATGCCAAAAAAAAACTAATTAATACTGGCTAAACCAGTAAAGTATTTGTGATTACATTGCTTAGTGTGTAGTTCTTGGCCTCTTTCAGAACAAATTCAACTACACATTGAAGAAGTTTCTTCTACTCTCTTATTTCAAATGCACTGACATTTTGCCTCACCTACTTTATACTATGATTTCTGGGTTAATTGTGGATTTGAGCTTGATAACACCCATGTCAACAAGCAGTGCTTTGTTCAGTGGCTACACAACACATATATAAAAAATATATATCATATGCAAATGTATGAGCAATCATAAACGATATGTAGCTGCCCTTTCTCACATCTAATAAAGATAGATTTCCCACACATACAGTAAATATGCACGTGACATGCATGTAGACGTACTTAATAATGATGCTATTGTCACGTGTGGCTCCTCCTCTCCTCTATCTGCCATTACCAAACCCATCCTATTCCTTCCCCGTCTCTTGCTTTTCCCTCCTTTAAGGCTCACACTGTCCAGATTTTCTCTCCTCTCCCTGTCCATGTGTCATCTATCGCCCACCAACCTCTACTCATCCCCCTTCTGCCTTCTCTCTCACTTTGAATCCTGGCTTCCCTTCTTTCTCTCTTCTGACTCCCCTGTTCTTCTCCTTGTGGACTTCAACTGCCATATTGATCACTCCTCTCTCCCTTGGGCCTCTCACTTTCTATCTCTGACCTCTTCTTTTGCTCTTCAACTGTGGACTGCAGCCAGCACCCACAAAGATGGCCACTACCTAGACCTGGTTTTCACTAAAAACTTTTCTCTCTCTGATTTCTCCATTTCTCCCTATCCTCTCTCTGACCATCACCTCATCTCACTTTCTCTCTGTCGCTTCTCCCCTTCTCCATCTCCATTTACCACTCGTTTCTGCAGAAACCTGTGCTCTATTAACCTACCAACTTTTGATTCCACTTTACGCTCCTGCCTTTCCTCTCTCAGCCCTGCTCCAGACCCTGACAACCTGGTCAGGAACTACAACGTTTCCCTATCCTCCTCTCTTTTCTACATGCCCCGCTTTCTCTATGCCATTCTCTCCCTTCTAAACCCAGACCCTGGCTTAATTGCCACACGCACATGCTGCGTTCCTGCACTCATTCCTCTGAACACCTCTGGAGGAAAACTTACTCTATCGCAGACTTCCTTCACAACAAATGTATGCTATCCTGTTTCAACTCTGCCCTCTTCACTAATCAACATACACAAGTCTAACCCACGCCAACTCTACTCTATCTTTGACTCCCTACTCAGACCACCCTTGGCTGCCTGTTCTTCATCCTCCATCTCACCTCAGGATTTTGCTGACTACTTCAAGGAAAAGGTGGAATTCACATGTCAGGTCATCTCTTCTGTTTCCTCTCCCCATCCTACACCTCTTCCTAACTCCTGCCTTCCTTGACCCTTTTTCTGCTGTCACAGATGTGTTGTTGCTGATCTCCTCTTCTCCCTCTACCACTTGCCCTCTCGATCCCATTCCCTCCCATATCCTAAAACAACTTGGTCCTTCTATTATTGCTACGCCGATTTTTAACTCCTAACCTTTACTCTGGTACCTTTCCCTCCTCCTTCAAACATTCAACAGTCATACCATTACTCAAAAACAGCACACTTGACTCTACCTGTCTTTCCAACTATTGGCCTGTCTCTCTCCTGCCTTTTGCCTTTAAACTCCTTGAACGTCTTCTATTCTTTCGCTTGCTCCATTTTCTCAACACCTAGTCTCTTCTAGACCCTCTTCTACAATCTGGCTTCCGCACTGCTCGCTCCACTGAAACAGCCCTCACTAAATAACTAATGACCTCTATGCTGCCATACACAGAGGTCATTACACTCTGCTCATATTACTCAATCCCTCTGCAGCATTTGATACTGTGGATCACCCTCTTCTCCTTCACCATTCTCCATACTCTTGGTATTCGTAACAAAGCTCTATCCTGGATCTCATATTACCTCTACCACGGTACTTTCATTGTCTCTTTTGCTAACACCTCCTCCCCAATTGAACTTTTTCTGGGGGCACTCCAAGGCTCTGTCCTAGAACCTCTCCTCTTTTCTCTACACACTCTCTCTTGCTGCCACCAGTCTTCGTTCTTTCAAAACTAAAGCTGTCTCACATTTTCATCTGGTCTGTAACTGTTACATACGCATAAATATATATTATCTCTAAACTGTGCATGCAATTGTATATAATGTATACCCTGTTCACTTATGTAACTACGTATTTGTAACTATGTATTATTTCTCATCTTAACTCTATGCTCAGGACATACTTGAAAACGAGAGGTAACTCTCTATGTATTACTTCCTGGTAAAAAAAATTATAACTAAAGAAATAAATAAATAGGTGACCTAATCAGATCTCTTTGGTTCAAATATCACCTCTATGCTGACGACACACAAATTTACTTCCCCCCCCTGACCTTACACCTGCTGTAAAGATTTTAACACACAAATAATCAACTAGGATTATACACCTGCTGTAAAGACCAAAGTTTCTGAATGTCTCTCTGCTATATCATCCTGGATGGCCCTCCGCCGACTTAAATAATATGTTAAAAACAGAGCTCATTATATTTCATCCCAAACCTGGCACTACTACACCTTCCATATTACTGTTGGTAGTACTGTCATACACCCAGTTGCACAAGCCCGCTGCCCAGGGGTCACCCTCGTCTCCTCTCTCACATTCTGCTCTCACATTCAAAAGGTATCTAAAACCTGTCGCTTTTTCCTCCGCAATATTACAAAGATACGCCCTTTCCTCTGTTGCTCAACTGCAAAAACTCTGACACATGCCCTCATTCTCTCCTGTATTGATTACTGTAAACTCCTGTTGTCTGGCCTTCCTGCCTCTCACCTGTCTCCCCTACAATCTATCCTAAATGCTGCTGCCAGAATCACTCTACTCTTTCTTAAATCTGTCTCAGCTTCTTCCCTGCTGAAATCCCTTTTCTGGCTTCCTATCAAATCCCGCATCACACACTCAATTCTCCCCCTCACTTTTAAAGCTTTACACTCTTCTGCTCCTCATTACATCTCAGCCCTAATTTCTCGCTATGCACCATCCCGACTCTTGCGTTCCACTCAAGGACGTCTTCTCTATACCCCTTTTGTATCTAAAGCCCTCTCACACCTTAAACCTTTCTCACTGACTGCTCCACACCTCTTCAATGCCCTTCCCCTCAATATCTGACTAGCACCCTCTCTATCCACTTTTAGGACCCACCTTAAAACACACCTGTTTAACAAAGCATATGAGTTACTCCGTGGCTGATACTATACACCTCTTACATAAACCTTGGCCCCTTGCAGAGTAACTTACCAGAACACCCTCCTACTGTCTCTGTACATTTTTCCTATCTACTAATTAGATTGTAAGCTCTTTGGAGCAGGCTCCTTTTGCTAAATGTTCCTTTTATGTCTGAAGAACATATTCCCATGATCTGTTATTTATATCATTGTCACGTGTATTACTGTTGTGAAGCGGTATGTACATTAATGGTGCTACACTGGCGACACAGTTTATTACACTGCGGCCAGATCCGCAAGCCGGGAGATTTCCCGGCTTGCTAGTGGCCACCCCTTGGCGTGCCGCGCGTCATAGACGCGCGGTCACGCGTCTTCGGGAGCGTGCGCCCCCTGCATGCGCGTCCAGGGCTCCCCGAGGGAGCCCTGGTGTCCCGCGATCGCGGGACGGCGGCAGGGGGTTCAGGGGGACCCGGCGGACCCGGCAGCGGTAGGGAGAGCGCCCCGATCGGAGGGCGCTCTTCCGCTGCTTCGGCGCGCGCCCGTCACCCTCGGGCGCGCGCCAGGCTACTGCTGCGGCCAAGAACGGGCAAATGCTCGAATAAACTTGGCCGCAGCAGTATATAAATAAAGACATACATACATACATACATACATACATACATACATACAGTACAGGTGTAAAACAACACATCAAAAGCATTTGATTGCCAATCCCAGTCTCGCAAGAAATCCCCACAGAGCCAGATGAAAGTTGTACCCCTTAAATTTACAGTCCACTTGTGTGACATGGTGATAGGAAATTTGCAACATTGTGCATTTTCAGTAATAAATGGTAAAATATCACCATCATCTCACACGGGATGGTTTACTGAAAGTGCCTCACATATTGTTTTACCATGTAACACTATAAAGTATTGCTCTCCTTGAGTGTTTTTTTCTAAAGTTGTTCTGGGATATTTAATTTTGAAGAGTTCCAATCCATAGAATTAAAACATGTTCTCATCCTTTCTAACAGTACATAACTATTTAAAATCAAGTCAGTGATCAAACATTGTATGACTATTAATTCAATATTGCATCTATTTAAAGATGTTAAGTACATTTTTTGATATGTATGTATGTACTGTATGCAGGCACCCCTGAGGGATCAAAAAACTGGCAAACATTTGGTTTGGTTTAATAAACCCTTTCTGTTTTTCAAAAATCATGTCCTCTTTTCTTTTCCCCACAAAGGAATTAGAAGGGCTCTTATGTTTAGATTTTGCATATATACAACTCAACCCCGTTATAACGCGTACTTGGGTCCAAAGAATCACATCGCGATATAAGCGGATTGCGTTAGAAAATTCTACCATTAACTCATACATGCTATCAATTTTGTATGTCTAGTTTTTGCAATACTACAGAGTAACAATATAGAAATAATGTACAATTGTATTATTTCAATTATTTATTGATGCATTGTAAAATAAAGTATTTAAGACACCAATAATCGTGTTGTAAAGTATTCATAAATACGATAAACACAATTTTCGTCCACACACAAAACCACATAGATAAATAATATATTGACAATATTGACAGTTACATTCGTGTTTTAAAATTAACCATGGGGCTAAAATTCGGAAGAAAAGTGAAAACATAATGCACTCCGTGTTCATTCAACTACTATGGTAAGCATACATAAAAAAAAAAAAACTTGAGAGTAAACTTTAAAGTGCTTCATTTTTTGTTTAAAAAATATTGAGGGTTGACTGTTTCATTGCATCTCTTTGCTTCTTTTTAATGATTTCAATCAAGCGTTTTAACTGTAAAACTGAAATGCAATCTACCCTTTCTGTTTCAAGAACTTTAAGTCCTGTTTGCAATCCTGCAAGCACCTCTGCGATCTTAGATGGCGGCTCTGGTTCCTCCTCATCGTCTTCGGTGGCATCCAAATCATGATTTGCACCGGTAACGTTTTCGATTATTTCTGAGTCAGTCATATGATCATAGGTAGGACAGCTGTTGTCCCCATCTACCCAAGATTCTATAGTTGCCCCGCTTTCCCTATCAATAAACGGTTCCAGTACTCTTTCTGCATTGGCCATGTCATTTTCTGTGAGGTCTTCATTAATGTATCTTTCCAATAATTGATTGGCGGCGGGGACTTCTTCCTCTGTAAAGCGCTCAGTCATTCTCTTCATCTCTGTCACTGGCTACCTGGGACTTAGCCGGGACAAGACTTGCACCAGTTACGTTTTTTTCAACATTTAGAAATGCACATTTTTGTGATCGCTTCCCATGCTTCACCACCAATGTAAAAAACTTATTTTAGGTTTAGCTTCTTTAAAAAGGCAGTAACAGAATCCTGACTCGTGATTATTCGCTGTATCAGCGTCTTTCAGAAGTTCATCTTGAACGTTGATATAATGCCTTGATCAAGCGGCTGTATTTTTGATGTGGTGTTTTTGGGCATGTAGCTGACTCAGATTTTGCCATCTCTGCTTATTAGACTATCAGCAGATGGATGGGCAGAGCAGAAATCTAGCAACAACAGAGCTTTGGGAGCTGATCTTTTTTGCTGTGTGTTTTCGTACCTCGGGTACGAACTGCTGATGAAAGCAGTTTTTGAAAATGCTGGAAGCCATCCATGCATTTTTACTAAAGTCGTAAGAAAAAGGCATAGAGGCCATATTTACATGGTGGAAGCACTTTAGTGATTTAAACTTGCCTATACAAAGTGACTTCCGTTTGTGATTTCCTGTTTGTTTAACACATAAAAGTTCAGTCACTCTGCCTTTCATTTGTTTAAAGCCTTGTTTAAAGCCTTGTTTTCGCTGATCGTCATTCTTACAAGCCAGAGTGGTATTCGGTAACATTTTGTAACACAGTCCGGTCTCATCGCAGTTATACACCCGTTCTGAGGTATAGCCACTGGTGAAGTAATATTGCTGAAATAAATGCACCTTCATTTGTTCATGGATATGTTTACTATTTTTCTCATGCTATGTTTGTCCAGGGTATGAGTTTTTTTTCCATCTTTTTTCTCCCCTGTGTCTCCCCCTTGGTTACATATATTTTTTCCGTGTACTATATTTTTAGTATATAAGTTTATTGTAATTTATATTTTTCTTCTGTTTCTACCAGTTTTTCTTGATTTGAATATTAGTTTAGGAGTTTAGTATTTAGCTTTTCTTCTTTCTTATTTTCTGGTAGTTAGGATTATTAAGGGTGTCTGTTCTTTTTTGGCTGATTTGTATCTTTCCATTTATTTATTGGATATTTACTGAGATGTTTTTTGGCTCATTAGTTCAGTTTTTTACTTAGCATGTGTTGATATATACTCGTATCGTTTCTTGCTTGTTATTTTTTGTTAGTTTACCATTAGTTTATGTATATTTTTATGTTACTGTGTTTCACTGCTTCTTATTAAAATCTTTGACGCATTTTCACTGCTGACTCATGGTTCCAGGTTTTTTGTTTTCTTTTTTGATTTAGTTATTACAGGCTTATTGTGAGTGCTTAATATAGGGATCCTGTTTTTGTGTGTTTTCATATTATTTTTTATCCTTTAGCACCCCCAGGATTTTTACTATCTTATTATTGGTTTGCTTAAGTTAATATTTAAACATCAATATTATATTTATTTATGGATCCTGGGTTAGCCTTTTCTAGTAATATAGTGTTAGCGACTTTTCCTTTTTGTGTGTGTTTGTTATATTTCTTGCTACAGTATACTCGGCTTCTGGATTGTCGGCTCCATTATTTTTTATTTCATTTCATATTTGATACATTTACCTGGATATCTTTGTCATCATTGATTATGGCTTCTAGTAGCAGTGATCATAGGCGCTTAGCGAGTGCAGATGAAGTTTTTATGATTACAGATGAGGATGTGATATCTCAGGTCTTAGTTACCTCTAATAAAGATAAAGATAGTGTGCATACACTTAGGTTGTTAACGCAAAAGAAATTACGATCTTGGTGGAATAAGACTGCTCTTGAGAGATATATCTTGAATAAACTTATACCAAGGGGGTTGAGATTACAAACATTCCCAGCATTCCAGTTCAATGATGTTAGACTTAAGGAACAATGGGAGGCAAGTTTAAGTGCGTGTTATTTTCAACTTATGAACATCTTGATTGGCCACAAAATTTATAATGGATGAAAATATTATTCAAAATGAATCCATGCTTCTTTCGCAGTTTCGGCCTAAATCATCATAATCATAAATCATCTTTATGCCCCCCCTCCAAACTTGTCCCCAAATAGAGGTCTTTGCTTCTCTTGTGACATCTGACATCCTCAAATTGTCCGAATATTCAGGGATAAGAAATCTTTCTTATCGGGAATGGCTCGCAGTGAAAGAATTAGGAAAATTAACAACAGTGGAATTTAAGCCAGCGGATAAGGGGGGCAATGTTGTGGTATGGCCCAAACTTCAATATGAACGTGAGGCCTTCAAACAACTTCGTGACTTAAATTGCTATATGGAACTGACTGCTGACCCAACTACCAAGTTCAATAAGGAACTTGATATTATTCTCAATGAGGCATATTCATTGGGTACTATCACCAGTAAAAATAGGGAAAGCCTGATTTCCAAACACCCAACCGTAGCTACTTTCTATTTTCTACCAAAGATCCACAAAAACTCAACCCATCCACCGGGGAGGCCAATTGTGGCAGGGATCGGTAGTCTGTGCGAGCCCATCAGTACATTTTTGGACCCATTTCTTCGACCAGCAGTGGAATCATTACCCTCATATCTCCGTGACACCATGGATGTCCTCTCAAGGTTGGACGGTGTCACGGTAGATACCAACACTATTGTTGCAACATGTGACGTGGAAGCTTTGTATACGTCCATCAGTGATGTAGACGGGTTACATGCTGCAAAGTTTTTCCTTAATATGTCATAGTTGAGCCAGAATCTAATAGATTTATTAATGCAACTTTTGTAGTTCATTCTACACCACAATTTTTTTGTTTTCAAAAACAGATTTTACCTTCAGAAAAGAGGGACTACAATGGGGGCAACGTGCGCCCCATCTTACGCTAATTTGTTTTTAGGGTAGTGGGAGAGGGAGGTG
This sequence comes from Ascaphus truei, assembly GCF_040206685.1. Taxonomy (NCBI): domain Eukaryota; kingdom Metazoa; phylum Chordata; class Amphibia; order Anura; family Ascaphidae; genus Ascaphus; species Ascaphus truei. Next base: position 234,115,027 of record NC_134485.1, on the reverse strand, counting down.
GTCTTCAGTGAATCTAACGTTGATATGATTGCACACGTTTTATTGTGGTTGAGATACATCGACGATATCCTCATTCTCTGGCAGGGCTCTGCCCGAGGGTTTGAGGATTTCATCGATGTGCTCAACAGCAACAATTATAACATAAAACTCACATGTAAATCTAGCTCTACCACCATAGATTTTCTTGATCTGAAAATTAATATTGATCAGAGTGGGAATGTGGGCACAGATATTTACAGGAAGACCACCTCTACTAACTCAATTTTACATGCCTCCAGTTTCCATCCACATCACCATATTCGGGGCATCCCTCGTAGTGAGTTTATCAGACTCAAAAGTAATTGTTCTACAGAGGAATGCTTCAAGGTTAGAGCGAAAGAGATGAAGGATAAATTTATTTCTAGGGGGTACACCAAGAGAAGTATCCAGCAAGGGCATCAGTGCTGTGTAACCAGTGATCGCTCAGTACTATTACAACCTAAAAAGAAAATTAGCGACACAAAGATCAGATTTATTGGGACCTTTAATAACAGGTGGCGGGATCTCCGTTTGATTCTTCAAAAACATTGGCCAATCCTGTGTACCGACGGTGAACTTAAAGACACCCTCGGGGAAAAGGTTAATCTGACAAGTAGACGCTCTCCGAATTTACAGGACCGTCTGGTTCACAGTCACTATACACCTCCTGTTAATCAGACATTCCCTCCTGTTAGAAGGAAGGGTTTTACTAAATGTGGCAGTTGTTCTGCTTCCAGGTTTATGTTACAAACTGAGATCTTCTCTACCAGTGACGGCACAAAAACTTTTAAGATTGGTCACCCCTTAAACTGCAAATCCAAAGGGGTTGTTTATTGCCTGACCTGTCCTTGTAATCTTATGTATATCGGCATGACAAGCCGTGAACTTAGGTTCAGAATATTAGAACATTCGCGAAATATCAAATTTGCTCAACGTGATCTTGATGCTTTTAAAAAGATTACGTGCATTGCACGGCATTTTTTGAAGCAGCATGGGGCAAACAATACGCTTATTACCGGATTTGCAATAGACAAAATGTCACTGGGCATCAGAGGAGGGGACTTGGAAAAAGCCCTTCTCCAAAAGGAATGTAGATGGATTGTGCTCCTTAATACCATGCAGCCTAAGGGACTTAATGATTCATTGGGTTTTGCAATGTTCCTCTAGGTTTCTACCTCCATGTGTCTCTTTTTTCTTAATTTTTCCCTCTTTCCTGTTTTACTATTTATTGTTTTAAACAAAATATTTTTCAGTCTTTGTTTTGCTCAGTCTTGTTCTATATATTTTTTTCTTTTCTCTCCCCCCCCCTTTTTTTTTCCCCTCCTCTGTTTATCTTTATTTGTATTTGAGAATATTGACTTAGTATATATTTTGTTACTGTAACAATACTAATGATGTTGTGTCTTCAGCACTCTTTATTTAAAGCTGTGCTGGGTGAACACTGCTATTCTCACTCCAGCATCTTACAAAGAGAGGGGTTAAAACATCACGCTTCGGATGACGTCATCTCAGCCGTCCCACGGCAATTCCTACAGTCTGCTAATCTATGTGCAATTGGAGAGCTGCTGTCAGCTGTGATTGGCTCTGGAGTAGTGACTTGCTATGCTCCTTTTCATTACACCTACTGTACATCTCTGGCAGCTGCTTTGATGACGCCTATGCTCCGATGCAACTTTGTGATTGGCTGACAACCTGGGGAAGCAGCACTGAAACTCCTCCTGTTCCTGTATAAATATCTGCACACCTCCACTAAACTTTTTAATCACTCCGGGATGAAGCCCCCCGCTGGGCGAAACTAGTAGAGTGTGTCTCTTGGTTACCCCCATGTCACTATTTGTTGCAAGATGAACTTTTTTTGGTGCACCTCCTGTGAATTTTATTTTTCATTCTTACATATGGACACTTGGAGGAAATCTCTACCATCACGATTCCTATGGACTCATCATCTCCATTATGAGCTGAGTATTTCCCTGCTTGTCATTAGGGATTTTATCTTTATGGGACTGGTTTTTCCGCATTCAATTTAGCACTTGTTGCCATCAGTATTTTTTGTGGATCCTCTCATGCACCTTCATTTGTTCATGGATATGTTTACTATTTTTCTCCCCTGTGTCTCCACCTTGGTTACATATATTTTTTCTGTGTACTATATTTTTAGTATATAAGTTTATTGTAATTTATATTTTTCTTCTGTTTCTACCAGTTTCTCTTGATTTGAATATTAGTTTAGGAGTTTAGTATTTAGCTTTTCTTCTTTCTTATTTTCTGGTAGTTAGGATTATTAAGGGATGTCTGTTCTTTTTTGGCTGATTTGTATCTTTTCATTTATTTATTGGATATTTACTGAGATATATGTTTTTTGGCTCATTAGTTCAGTTTTTTACTTAGCATGTGTTGATATATACTCATATCGTTTCTTGCTTGTTATTTTTTGTTAGGTTACCATTAGTTTATGTATATTTTTATGTTAGTGTGTTTCACTGCTTCTTATTAAAATCTTTGACGCATTTTCACTGCTGACTCATGGTTCCAGGTTTTTTGTTTTCTTTTTTGATTTAGTTATTACAGGCTTATTGTGAGTGCTTAATATAGGGATCATGTCAGTCTTTTTTGTGTGTTTACATATATGCAAGAAAAAAAGAGAACAGCGCACAACCCTAGTGCATTACCAAAAATAAGAATTTATTATAAGGTAAAAAATGGTAATGCACACTTACAAGAAAACAAGAGGTAAAAATCACATAAGGGTTTCTATGCTTTTAAGAGGTACAATACCACTGCTGAGGCTTGAATTCATCTTGGACTCTGTTTGTAGGAAAAGTCAGTGTTTGTTGGTGTCAAATTACACTGGCTCCAACTTCCACACAGCTCCAATATTCTCAGCTTTCCTCCTGCCTCTGTGTTAAATTAATAGCTCTTTAACAGCTAATTACAGCAGCACAAGCAAAGAGTCCCTCAGTACACAACACAGCACCTCGTGGCAGCGTGGTCACGCGTGCGTGATGATGTCACCCAACGGCGTTTCGTCAGCTTCAGCTGACTTTCTCAAGGGAATGCGTATTACCTGGAAGAAGGTCCCATCCTGAGGAACGAAACGTTGGTTGGTTGCGGTGCCTATGTTTTAATACATACTACTTTGTCTTACTTCAACTGTGCTGTCTCTTTTTGCCAGGTATGATCTGGTGAAGTTGGAATATTGACGCTATATGGGACTAGCACCCACCATTGGGGATTTTTTGATGGTGTGCATTGCTGGACTGAGATATAGATAGATAGATAGATAGATAGATAGATAGATAGATAGATAGATAGATAGATAGATAGATAGATAGATAGATAGATAGTGGTGTTTGAAGTTTCCGACATTTCTTTCATTTTTTTTCATATAACAACTTGCAATTTGAGGGGAAAAAATGCTGACAGTTGGCGATTGACTTATAATAGCACCTTTTAACTGATGTGCAAAATTCATCAGAATCACATATTCAGAAGAAATCCACAAAACACATTTCAGCTTACAAAAATTGTGAGCCACGCTTGCATCGCTATCGTTATAAGCAGATTCGCGTTGTAATGGATGGTGTTATAATGGGGTATATATATATATATATATATATATATATATATATATATATATATATATATATATATATATATATATATATATATGTGTATGTATGTATATATATATATATATATATATATATATATATACACACACACACACACACACACACACACACACACACACACGTGTGTATATATATATTATAGAGAAACTAAGGGGGTCTACAAATTACCAATTGTAATGCTGTTAGTCACCCACAGAGTAAGTTTTTTTGTTTTTTTTTCACCTTATTTTCATATCTTTCTGTTCTGCCACTGGAAGAAAAGTTATGTTGCCTTGGTTTTGGTAAGTGAGAGTTTTACAACTAATAAGTGAATATGCTTTTCAAAAGGAATAAAACATGTCATTTCTTAATTTATGCTCCAAAAATGAAAAATGCCAACTGTGGTTCTTTTAAAAAATCATCTCTGTGACATGTAATACCCAGCATAGCTGATCATTAATAGCACAGACTTTTCAACATTCTTTGGTCTTCATATCCCCTGTGGCTAGCAGTAAGTTTTCTCACTGTCACAAGTTTTCATTTGTGCGCTCTGAATGTTTTTTTATACTTATTGGAAATGGCAGCATAAAACGGACTTCGCAGCTGCTGGCACAGTGAAGTTGCATAAGCCACCTTTCTTTTGCAGTCACGGAATTTGTTCATGGTTCTAAAAGCAAAAATGAAAAAAAAAAGAACTTGCAGAATGGCATTTGAGCAAATACCAGCAGGAGGAAAGTGCTTTTCCGTTGCCCAATCCATCTGCTTGGTTTTTATAGTAAAGAATATGGATCAATTTAATAATTAAATGTAAAAAATCTCTGCGTATAAAAAAAGAGATTGTAACGCTTGGCCTGCCCACAAGCCAGATGATACCCCAGGACTGAGATGGAAAGGGATAATACCACACACCTAACAGTAAACGGGGGCACGGCCGGAGTGTGGAAGTAGCGTAGATGGTCCGGGTAACAACAATAGAAAGAGTACCGTACTTGCCAACTCCAGCGGTGGTAGGTATAGTCCGTAAGCCAATGGTCATGGAATGGAGAGAGCAGCGTAGTTGAATGTCCGTAAGCCTGGGTCGTGGAGTGGAGAGAGCAGCGTAGTTGAATGTCCGTAAGCCTGGGTCGTGGAGTGGAGAGAGCAGCGAAGTAAATTGTCCGTAAGACGTGTCCAAGGGATATAGAAGTCTGCAAGGTAAAGGGTCCAACGCCAAGTCCAAGGGTACCAGAGAACAGCATAAACAAGGTCCAAAGCCAAAGGTCAATATCCAGGGAGGTCAGCAGAATATCCAGGGACAGGAACAGGGACTGAAAGACAAAAGGGGCCATGCAACAGCAGACAGCACCAAGGTACAGAATCTATGCCGAGCAAGGAGGTAATGGGAAGGGAGACTAAATAGGGGGTTGGGACCTATCAGAGGAAGGGGAGGAATGGAGGAGTGGTCAGAGGAAGGACCTGATAGGAGGGAAGTGTTTGGGAAGGTGGGGCCTATGGGAGCAAGGGGAGGAACGGAGGAGCGGCCCGGGGGAGGACCTGATAGGGGAAAGGTGTCTGGGTAGCTGGGGCCTGTTACAGCAAGGGCAGGAGTGGAGGAGCGGCCCGGAGAAGAGCCTGATGGGAGAGAAGGGACTGGGGGGCGGACCTGATGGGGAAGAGACAGGGAAGCACGTGGAGTGTGCGCCGCATCGTCGGGGGCGGAGTCAGGCACCCAGTGCCAGAAAATGGCAGCCTGGGTCCGTTTGCACCCCTAGGGGTGACGCGCGCGACCCGGAAGTGTGGGGGCAGCGGGAGAGGGAGCCGAAAGGAGCAAGGTACGCCACAGGGGAGCCTGGGTGGCATGTAAGAGAGGTAATGAGGCGCTGGCAGCGGGTATGCCCGCAGCGCGGATCATAACAGAGATACTCTTCACATTAAAACCCTAATCCATTTTGAATTGGAATATACAGGTTGAAATACAAATCCCGTCTTTCCTGTACAGTATAGAAATACATAATTACTGATATCAACAATAATTCAGAACTTCACCGCAACCTGATAATTCAGAGGCTTTGTAATATTTCAAAAAGTAAGGATAATAAGTGGTGCTAGGAGTAAGGACATCATCAGGACATATTGATTATTTATATATATATAGTTGAAAAAGATTTCACAGGCACTCCAATATAGTATCCTGAATGGGCTGGTGCATATCCCATAAAGATAACAAAAACATACATTACCAGAAACTGGCAAAAAGGAGACGCACTCAGGCAGGTAAATTCAGTAAGTGTATTAAAACACAAAGCACAGAAGTCCATATATATATATATATATATTTTTTTTCTGAACCCCATTCAAATGCGGTGCTGGGGTCCACATAATGAGGCCGCGTTATAACCAGGAGCGCAAAATGGCCACCACGTGAGGACTTAAACGGAATCTGCAGCTGTCTCCTCTCTCCCTCCTTCATCAGGCTGCGTCCACGTGCGCGGCGTACATCTCCAAGGTTTTTTTTCATTTTTTTTATAACATTCAAAGCTTTATTGCTAACGGACACACACACCTCCCCCCACCACTAATAATTTTAGCATACCATGCAGGAATCGAACCCATATTTGCCATCTTTTGCACCATATTTGCACCATTTTTGGCTTAACACTTTTGTGACTGCTGGCACAATACTGTTTATTAGTTAGTTAATCTCTCTCTATCTCTCTCATACATATTGCTTGAAGATTTACAAACACCTTTGCATTCTTATATTTGTCCCCAAATCAAATTTTGTCTAAAATAATGCGCAGGAGGAATTTTGATCCATTTGCCTATCTCTGGCTGGTCAGTTTTTTCTGACACCTCTCTGCAGGGCTTTAACATAAGCATTTTACCCTCCAAAAATCCTCACACAACAGCCATTTATGTTGTCACCACCCAGATTGATTGACGGTTCAGCTCTTACGATCAGGGGTCCCCAGGGAAATGCTCAAATTAAACAAAATCCCAATTGACTAAAGACAGGATGTCTGAAAATAAGGAGTCCTTTCAATGGTACATACCCCTGAGGAAGCTCTGATTTCAAGCGAAATGCGTAAGGTGGACAGCACAAACCACAGAAAGACTACCAAGCTTTGGTGAACTTTGGCGACATTCTGCAAAGGATTGAGTTCCTTCTTCCTAAAAAACTTCTCTGAGGACAGACGCCATGGGTGGAATACCAGAGAAGAAGGAAGTGTCGCTTTTTGCCATTGACTGACCCTGAGTGGTCCGAATGCCTGAATCCAATATGTGTTTGTGAGTGTAAACTTTTTTAATTTATTTTCCCTGTTATAAAGCTTTTTTGCATTATTTTCTGTATCCTCCATTTTCCACTTATGGGATTCTCCTCCCCCTGTCTCTCTGCACGACTCTATGCTGACGGACATCACTGCTGATACCAATATCTGAGGCGGTCACTCCTGATAACCAAAAAGCCTTGATTACTCACAGAGAATGTGAGTGATATTGTACTGTATATAATTTAATCCTATCACTTTTTTAAAAAACTTTTTGCACTATATATGTATGTTTTTTCATTTATTTATTCTCCCGGATGTGAGTGCGATACTGACCCCCTGCCTCTACAATGGTACATACTTTAAGTTCAATTAGAGCTCAAATACAGTCATTATTACAATTTAGATTTCATATAAAAAAAATTGCTACAGTGCTTAAAAAAAGACAAAATTCAGAAGAATTGACCCTTTATAAAATATAAAAATAAAGATGCGCAGTGTGGGGGTTTATACAAAAAGTTTGCAATAATTTGGTCGCATTCATTAAAAAACCCACACATTAACTCATTTTGCAAACTTTGTATAAACAGAAAGACCTACAATATACTTTACTAATTGAGCTATTGTGATATTGTGAACAGGAACTTCAAATATATTGTAGTACTGCAGTTTCTCCACCAGGGGATTATAGAAAGAAAATATAAGATTCACACACATGCAGTGTTTACCCGATGAATCTAAAATGTGAGTTTAGACATAACATTTTATACCCAACAACCCCTTTCATCTGTGCACTGAATCATGGCCTCTTATAGTCATCTGTCACTTTCCCCTGGCCATTGACAGCTTACATCCTGGGTTTTTGGTGGAAAGCAATTATTTTATGTTCAAATTTAAGAGAGTTAAAATTATTCAATAACTCTCTCCCAGTAATTATTAGATGCATTGTACCCACACTGTAATATTCCAGAGATAACCTGCCAGCAGTACATATCAAGTGAAATAGACCCCTGTGCAAGCTTAAGTGAGAAATACATTTTCTGCTGCTGGTGCTCTTTTACTTTCTACTCTATGATTACAAACTATGTTCATGGTGTACATACTTATAAATGACAGTGCTAGGGGCTGCACACAACATAAATTATTTTAATTCATATTAGCCTGAAATAACAAATACTATACTGTCCTTTCGATACCCCATAAGATCTGGCTTAAAGGTTTGATAACTTGTAAAACACAGAACACACAAACCCACAGGTTAACCCTCTTATGCTGGACAGGACAGTACTTAAAAAGCATGCATCTTAATCTGTGCGGCTGACTATTATAGTGAAATAACTGTTTTATGAAAAACATAGGATAGGGTAAAGGTGGTAGAGACTAGGTATTGTGGCACTCAGGTGTACTTATATCAAGAGAAGCTACCATGTACATGTGAGGTCTCCATACCTACAGTTTGGATTTCTTGAACAAAATTTCAGTAAGGAGAAATATGCTTACTCACTGATCAAGATATAGACCCTCTGTTGAGAAGGAACCAGGATCAGAGTTACTATTGTAACGCTGCTCAACAGTTGCTGTCTCACTGCCTGGGACATTAACACTCTGAAAATAGAAACCTGCTCTGAACTCAGCTCATAGCCAGGATCTGATTGCAGAAGAGACTCCAATCAGTAATGAGAGCTCTTGAGCTGCCAGGCCTCTTTCAGCCATCAGGTCTCTCAGCAACTCAGCTTTAGCGATACTGTAGCCGAAACAGTCCAAATCCGTTTCCCGTAATTTCCCTTAATTCACCAGCTATTTAAGGCCAAATCTGTCCCCTCACCAAAAACCGCCCACAGATTTGGCCTTATAAAAATCAGTGGATTGTTAATAATCCAGACTGATTCCAAAATCCATTAAAAAAATAGGTTTGAAGCAGGGTGTCTTCAGAGCTGAACCCCGTTATTTTCAGTTCCAGGGATACCCTGCTTCCCGAGATACACATCTCTGTAGGGGGTGCTGGTATAATTTATTGGAATTATCTGCTTTGGCCCCTGAGGATGTGGAGAGTCATCTTTATCCTGACATACCCACAGGGGTACCAAAAAGGACGATCAGAGGCGGCATAAATATCTCAGTTAATTTCAGCTCCGGGGAAACCCTGCTTCCAGAAATGCACACCCATCGTAGGTGCTGCAGTTTATCTCTCTCTCCAGTTTAAATGTCCTGTTCATGGCTTCCTATTGGCCCATGTGACTGGGACATTGAAACTGAAGAGAGTATCTTGGGAAACAGGGTATCCCCTGGAGCTTAAATTAATGGGGATATTTATGCCGCCATTACTGATCGTCCTTTTTTGAACTGATCTGCGGAAATCCCCGGGGCCAAATGAACAGGCCAATCCGGGGCAGATTGAAATCCACGAAAGAATTTTGCCCATCTCAACTCAGCTCCCAAACGGTTCCCCCACACCCTCTGAAGAGGAAGATGGTAACAATGACACATGAGCACTCTGGAGAACAGAGTTTCTACTTTTAAAGGGAAATACTTGCAGGCATCTCACTAGGCAATTGAGCATTTTGCTCTCCCTGGTGTCTCAAACAGTAATAGAACTGTTGCATGGATATATCGTGACAATATGGTTAATTGCTGCTTTCAATGCATGTTCCATATAAATGTTATACAGTTTCCCTTTCTCTTTATAATATTTTCCTACTGTACAATATATACATTTTTCGATCCCCATGATGCTTTTGAAGTTTCTATCATACCCCACAACTTCTTTTTTCTAACATATACTGTGTACATTTTCAGATCATTTAGGGCCTTATTACTAAATAGTGCAGCTGCTTAGTATACATCGCCAATTCAAATAAGAGGGCCAGCAGGTGTCTTATGGAGTAGCACTGCTTAGTATACACTTCCCTTTTCATGGCCCATTTACTTGAATGGGCTGTTAGGTGTCTACTCGCACTTTAAAGTGTCCTATAACATAGTACTGCTTAATAAATTAGCCTTAGTCTTTCCTGTTCATTTTTTATATAGGTACATTCTTAATTATGCTACAAATGTTAGTGTTTTTGAACAATCTCCATTTCGTTTATGTCCTTCTGCAGGTATGACCTCCAATGCTAATGTGATAATGACTTGAAAACCCCAATCCAAGGAAAGGTTATCAAAAAATAATTCTATTTAACAAATCCTATTAGGACTTGCAAATCATTGAGTGTATTAACCCGTATCCTCATGGGCATACTTGAATTTCAAAGCCAGTGAGACAGTTTTACATAGGTACTGTACACAAATAGCTGAATCATAGTATGAATTCAATTTTTAGCACAGCACATCTACAAACTTAATCACCCAAGCTGTAATGGAAGCACTGTATTCTAGGAGATAATGTTGAAAAGTGAAAAGCAGGGTTGCAGAACAACTGTCTGAGAAGTGAATGTTCTCACAAGTGATATTTTTATTTGCTGTATGCTATACGGTGGAGGGTTTTTAGCACTTTTTTACCCGCCATAACTTCGAAATAGCTGTCTGTGAGCAGGTTTACTGGCTATGCACTTCTTTCATCCAGGCTGTGCTAAAAATCAGTGTAATGCAGCAGGCATAAGCTGATAGGGGTCCATGTTACAAACTTAATCCAAACTTGCCAAATCTTTTAAAGTACGGTGTGGTACTAGAACACTAACGTATTGTTTTCTTTTGTGTTCATTGGACCTTTGCTTCTGAATTAAGCACACACAAAAAGAAAACTTAAAATGAAATCGTTATTAAGTGGAAAAAATGTAAAACAGCTTTTTGGCAAGATAAAAGGCAGGAAAGGCATAGGATTTGTCTGTTTTTTATGTGGCCATGCAGCCTCTGGCTACTAAATTTCCCTGCCCTAGTACTGTCAGTCCTAGAAAGTGCTAGTAGTGCTAGGGTTAAATCCCTCTCACATGGGCCCAAATGTGAGTTCCGTAAGCCTCTGGTTAATTTGTTGCCATATCCAGGTGCAGGCCTAATGGCAGTTGGGAGTGTCATGCCTGGGAGGGTGTTAAATTGGTCACGTTTAATATGATGTGATGCCTAACAGTCATCTAAACCTGCCCAGTTTTGGGGCAGGGTTACTAAACCCTCCCCTGGTATAAGAGATGGCTCCCTTCTAAATTTAGAGGTTCACCCAGTGCAGCCTGCTCCTTAGGGAGTAGGTTCTGATTCTACCCTGCCCCATCAGGGAGGTTGGGAGGTAAAGGACTAACCTCAGTGGCCTCAAGCCTCTGGGGCTAGTTCAGGGAAGAAGCATGCATGATGGGAGGGATGTGTTCTGTGAATATCTGAAGAATAGTACCTCTCTTGCATGAGAGGCTGAAGGAATGCATGAGCTGGTCCAACAATAAAATCTGGTTTTACTGTTCCCAGCTTCTTACTGACTCACTACAGAGGTTCCTACAAGGAGAAACCCTGCCCCTGGCAGAGCTCTTCAGGATGGAGGTGCTGCACCATCCTGAAAACCTGTCCTGTTGTCATACTCCTCATACCATTGCGGAGACTCAGTCCTCCTGAGAGCCAGCAGCTGAGCACCACAGCACCATAACATCATAGTAACCTACAGATCTCCCTTAGGGGGAAGATAGGGGTGTTACATTTATATTGACCTGCTGTACAATAAATTTAAAAAAATGTTTGTATAATATATCAAAGAGCATGTGCATTTTACAAAAGTTCAGAGGGACTATGGGCCTTATTCAGAAAGCCTCGATAAGGCCCTTATCGAGCACTTATCGACTAAAATGGCTACTCGTATTCAGATAGCCTCGATAAGTGCTCGATAACGGCCTGTATCGATCAGCCCCTTATCGACCATTTTCAGATGGTTGATAAACTCGCGCGATTCAGAGACCCGCGAGTCTGGTTTCGCGGCCTATCGCAGCCCATCGCAGCCCTAAAAAATGATTTTCTCCCCAAATCCAATTCACCACAAAATAGTTGGTCAATTGGTGGGGAGATGGGTTGATGAGCTGCGATATATCGGGAAATGGAAAAATCAGGCCCCTTTCCTGCCTCGTATTAATGCCGGGGGTCTCCGGAGTTGATAGCCATTAATAGCAGCTCCGGACCCCCCCGGCATGCATCCGAGGCAGGAAACATTCATGTACAGCAACTTCATTACCTTAGCGGCTAACAGCTAAGGCAATGAAGGGGTTAAACACCCGTGCCAGGCTTACTGTAAGAAACATACAAAACAATACAATACTGTGGCTAGCGGGGGTGGGTGAAGGGGGAATTTGGCCCTTAGTGGCTGTTTAGGCATTGCGGGGGGTTGCGGGTGGAGTTAACCCCTTCATTACCTTAGCGGTTAATACTGCTAAGGTAATAAAGGGGTTAACCCAACCGCTACCCACCCGCAAGGTCTAAACACCCATCCTTAGGGCTAATACCCCCTTTACCCACCCATCAGGCCTAAGCACCAACCCCAGACTGACTATACCCACCCTATACCCGTTGGGTAGTATAGTGGTACATCATACCCATATAATAATAATATGGGCATGATAAGCCTCTATAGCACTCAATGGGCACCCTAATGACAATAAATTAATACACAAGACACACAGTAATAAAACGTAACTAAACTCCAAAAAAACACACTTCACTAAATAAAAACAGTAGCCAGCTAATCCAATCAATAGAAGCAATTACAACATCAACCATGAATTAATTCAACCATTACCCAATCAAACCAATTAATCCCTAAACCAACTCAAAATGACTAGTAACACTAACCAATGTAAACAATGAATTAATCCAACATTAATGAATGTAACCATTAAAAGACAAATAAATAAATTAAAACAATCTCTGAAGTATCCATAAAACACATGAGCTAACATAAAATAACATTAAGTACAAGCGAACACCAATCGCAAAGCTTTTATTACATTAACCATAAACAAACAATCACATCCACATCATTAACTGCAATAACAAGCGAGAAATGCCCCCCAAATATTGGCATAATAATGTATTAATCTGTACCCTAAAGAGGCACAGATTAATATATTACCAGTCAATGTGCCTCCCCCCAAAAATAAAAAAACACATCCAAAAAATAGACCTGTAAAAAGAGACATTTACAAACATTGAATATCTTACTTATCATTAGAAGCGGTGGCCCTCCGACTCCCGGGGTAACAGGAAGCTCACGTACCTTGAAGGCTTCCAACAGCATCTGATGCCATCCGCCATGAAGATCCTGCTCAGGTACCGCAATCTTCTTTTTTCTTTCTTTACTCACCGTCTTCTATCTTCATCTGTAACCATTTCTTGTTCTTCTTTATCTTCTTTCTTCATCTGTCAATCCAAAAAAACCCATGTTAAATCCCAGCCGATGCCGTCTCGTCAGCTTCTTGGGCTCAAATGAGGCGTCACAGCCTTAAATATGGCTTGTGATGTCACATTTACCCTCAAAATGGTTAACAGCCACCTGATTGCCTGTTAAAACCATGTTCCGACTTAAATTGTTTTTTTGCCGTGACGTCACTTAAAGGGAATGATGCCAGCCAATCAGAATGGCTGTGCTTCATTTACCTTTAACATGACGTCGGTAAATCCAAGATGGCCGCTGTGTCACAAGGTATTTCAGCCAATCAGCGTGTGGAATTGGTTCCCACGATCTGATTGGCTGAAATACCTTGTGACACAGCGGCCATCTTGGATTTACCGACGTCATGTTAAAGGTAAATGAAGCACAGCCATTCTGATTGGCTGGCATCATTCCTTTTAAGTGACGTCACGGCAAAAAAAAAATTTTTTAAGTCGGAACATAGTTTTAACAGCAAATCAGGTGGCTGTTAACCATTTTGAGGGTAAATGTGACGTCACAAGCCATATTTAAGGCCATGACGCCTCATTTGAGCCCAAGAAGCCGACGAGACAGCATCGGCTGGGATTTAACATGGAGTTTTTTGGATTGACAGATGAAGAAAGAAGATAAAGAAGAATAAGAAATGGTTACAGATGAAGATAGAAGACTGAGCAAAGAAAGAAAAAAGAAGATTTGGGTACCTTTGCTGGATCTTCATGGCAGATGGCATCGGATGCTGTTGGAGGCCTTCAAGGTACGTGAGCTTCCTGTTACCCCGGGAGTCGGAGGGCCACCGCTTCTAATGGTAAGTAAGATATTCAATGTTTGTAAATGTCTCTTTTTACAGGTTTATTTTTTGGATGTATTTTTTTATTTTTTGGGGAGGCACATTGACTGATAATATATTAAACTGTACCTCTTTAGGGTAGAGATTAATACATTATTATGCCAATATTTGGGGGGCATTTCTCGCTTGTTATTGCAGTTAATGATGTGGTTGTGATTGTTTGTTTATGGTTAATGTAATAAAAGCTTTGCGATTGGTGTTCGCTTGTACTTAATGTTATATTATGTTAGCTCATGTGTTTTATGGATACTTCAGAGATTGTTTTAATTTATTTATTTGTCTTTTAATGGTTACATTCATTAATGTTGGATTAATTCATTGTTTACATTGGTTAGTGTTACTAGTCATTTTGAGTTGGTTTAGGGATTAATTGGTTTGATTGGGTAATGGTTGAATTAATTCATTGTTGATGTTTTAATTGCTTCTATTGATTGGATTAGCTGGCTACTGTTTTTATTTAGTGAAGTGTGTTTTTTTGGAGTTTAGTTACGTTTTATTACTGTGTGTCTTTTGTATTAATTTATTGTCATTAGGGTGCCCATTGAGTGCTATAGAGGCTTATCATGCCCATATTATTATTATATGGGTATGATGTACCACTATACCACTCAATGGGTACAGGGTGGGTATAGTCAGTCAGGGTTGGTGCTTAGGCCTCCCGGGTTGGTATCGGGTCAGGATGGGTTAACCCCTTAATGGCAATAGCGGTTAGTAACCGCTAAGGCGATTAAGGGTTTAGGGGCCATTAGAAAGTCTTTATTATGTATATATGCTTTCTTGCTACGGAGGACAGAGGGACCTGCTGTTGTGGTAAGTATAACTGTATTTATTTACTTTATTTTTGTATGCTAATGCAGTGATTAATAATGGCAAATAATCTATTATCCATATCTGGATAATAGTTATTTTGCCCATTGCTGTACTGTATGGGTTTGGGCGGAGGGGGGGGGGGGCGTGTATTAATGTTTATTACAATATTTATTAATATACATTTCTTTAATAGTGTAGAGGTGCAGGTGGTCTTCGGAGCTGAACCACGTTGGTTTTATGTCCGGGGACCCCCTGCTTCCCGAGATACAGACCCCATTATGGGGTGCCGGTATCCCTCTGCATTGAAATGTCCCGCGTCACGTGACCGGAACATTTCCTTGCATAGGAGATACCAGCACCCCATAATGGGGCCTGTATCTCAGGAAGCAGGGGGTCCCCGGACATAAAACAAACATGGTTCAGCTCCGGAGACCCCCTGCACCACTACACTATTAAATAAATATATATTTAAATAAATATTTTTCGGGCGACATTTCAGCTGGGAGAGGCGGCTCTCTCAGAGCCACTCTCTCTGCAGCAGAAATGAATCGCTGGTTCAGGCCTTTTCAGAGACTCGATGCTCTCGCTGGCAGCACCTTGCCAGTTTTGGGCATTTTGCTATCACTGGTAATCAAGCCTTTCTGAATACCGTGATAGCAACGCCCAAAAAACAGTCACTTTAAATTCCCTGGCGATTTTTTTTATGAACCTTCTCTGAATAAGGCCCTATGTGCTGTAATGAGGCAATTGTGGTGCAAAACTGACACAAATAGCATTATTTTCATCTTGTCTCTCTGTCCGTCAGTGTATCAAGCAGCTTTTGCCCTATTTGCATCAGTTTGTATTTTGGGAAGTGGCAGAAGGAGTTAGGGAGAAGTTACAGTACATGAACCACAGACTGTAATGAGATGTGTCAAATTCGACTGCTTTATGTGTTAGATGTTTCATTCACCAATCACACACAATGTAATAGTCCAAAAGGAGGCCTGGCTTCTAACTATCTGCACCAATGCTTGCTGGGTATTAACTAGATTAAATATTAGTTTTGGATGTGTTAATTTAATGAATTAGGTAGAAATAGATTTATCACTTTATTTAATTAAACTGTTGAGGCCCCTCTTCTGGTGTAAACATAAAGCCTTTCTTCAGTATGCTGTGAAGCCTTTTCCAAGTTCTGGAGACGAGTTCAGCGTCGATCAAATTAATGGGGCTATAAACTACACCAACGTGAAAAAAATGTCTTCAAAATATAACGAATACATGCCACAAAGTCTTGAGAGGCCTACAAATCTTATGTATGATTACAACTAGATATTCTCATGTATTCTACTGCAAATATCACAATCTTCTTCAATGAATCTGCAATCCTGCAGGACCAATATGGTTACTAGAAACCTATGTTCTATCAAATCCATATTAGTCTTTTTTCCTATCA
The DNA here is from genome assembly GCF_040206685.1 of Ascaphus truei. Taxonomy (NCBI): domain Eukaryota; kingdom Metazoa; phylum Chordata; class Amphibia; order Anura; family Ascaphidae; genus Ascaphus; species Ascaphus truei. The sequence continues at coordinate 234,098,724 of NC_134485.1, read as the reverse complement.
TAAAGCATTTTTTTTTAATATATACAAAACCTATTTTGACCAATTATTTTGAAAGGTTCTTGTACTGCTTTGCAAGTTTCAGGATTCTGGTGAATGCCAGGTTTAAAGGATAAAATACTTTGTCATGAAAGAAAATCACAGATGAACAGGTTGGTAAGATTTGTATGTCAATGTCAGTAGTCTTGGCTATTACAGTATGTTGCATGTACAGTTGCGGCTGCCTTTATACTAATGCGGCCAATTCGGCGCAACTTTGATAACCGTGGGCAGATGCGGTTTTTTTTGTCCGGAGTGTATTGCGGTATTTTAGCGCTCGTAATATTAGCATTTTATTATCGCTGTCTGCAATACTGCAATACCGTCTAAAAACTCAGGGGGGCGTTCGCGAGCTGTTGTCTTGGAAGTCTAATACTTTAGCAGTTCAACCTACGTCAGTACACAGTCTGCGTGTGCGCGCGCAGTAATTGTAAATTTGCATATTTATACATGCATTTGCAGTGCTGTATGTCTCATTTGAAAATTGTTAAAACGCATAGGCATGTGCTGCAACAGTATCACATTTCGGCATATACAGCGCTCTCCCCTCGCTCGCCCCCGCACACACAGGATAATTTACTGCACTGCAGTATTTTAACTTCTTATCTTATCTACAGTGCAGTACACCTCTCCCACACCATTCCTTTGAATGTGTGTCTTTCTGGTTTCAATCACATTCCTGCTTGATAGTTGATGATTACTGCGCATGCGCCTGTAAATTCACCACTGCTTGCTTGCAAAGTTCAAGAGTAAGTGAATGACCAAAAAAAAAAAATTCTCCTCATTTTTTATTTTTATTTTCTCCACAAGCCTGCCTAGACCAACTTATTACGATATTCAATCAGTGCTGTAGCTTTTGACTGCGACTCTGTGCGTTTGACTACACATGGTTGATATGTGTGCTTTTTATGTACTGTATTTGGGGGTGTAGGGATCAAATTATTATGATGACCTGCCTTTAGAAATTATGTCATTTCTTTGAGCTGCAGTACAGCTAATCCTTCATGCTGCTGTACCCCCCTCCCCACGCACACACACAAGGCTCGCTCAAGGTTTTGAAACGGTTATCGACATACACTTCTACCGAGTCATTCAGTTTCTGAAGCTTGCCATTGTGTTTTTTATCCGTCCCTAGCCGAGCATCACCTCTCTGCTGCAACTGCGTGTAATCCTCTTTGGGATGGGAGCTAGTTTATGATTACTGCGCATGACACACACCCCCCCCCCCCCCGCAACCCTTTGAGGCTTTGTTTACGGTAACGCTTTTGAAAATCCCTTGTAGAATTTGATATGTAAATCTGATTTGCACAGCACTGTGAGAATTGAGAGTTAAAAAACCATTATCTGATTCATGTTGTTGATGCAGTAAATTACCACTTTTTGTCATTCTTTCTTTTTCTTTGGTGAAGGTGGGGGGGGTGGTTGTTGTCAATGATTATGATTATCATGAATGTAAATAAATATTTATTTTATTTTATCAGGAACAAAAAAACAAATATAAAAATAATCATGAATAATACAGAATGCAGTCTTTATTAAGTTCTTCTGTCAGATGGAAATTGAGGACCGGTGGATAATCATGAATAATGCACATTGATAATAATATTAATTAATAATATATAATATATATATATATATATATATATATATATATATATATATATATATATATAGTAATATAATTTTTCACGTCTTTAGCTTCTTCCTCATTCTGTGTACAGTACAGTAGTTCATTGAGAGAGGAGAGGTTTGGTGTACATCATGACTGCAGTTTAGATACTGTACACTTAACTGTGCAAACAGTTCACAGACTTTACACGATACCGCCTCTCCCCCAGTCCATCCTTTTTTTCTGAAAAGACAAGAAAACAAAAAGCATTGTGTGCTGTGTAGTACTATCAAACTAGTCTATACTGGAACTACTGTATACTGTGACTACTGTTAAATACAGTAGTTTGGAACCACAATCCGGTAAGTTACAGTGCAGTAGGTCACAAGCACAGCACATCATTTGCAGTAAAAATAGTATACAATGAGGTAGGTCTACACAATATATTGTTCTATTAATATGCAGCAATATAAACAATATATATACTGTAGTTATATAAATATACCGAAATAACTATAAAATTAGAGAGATCTACACAATATATTGTTCTATTAATATGCAGCAATATAAACAACATATATATACTGTAGTTATATAAATATACCGAAATAACTATAAAATTAGAGAGATCTGCACAATATATAGTTCTATTACTATGCAGCAATATATTATATATTATTGTATTATATAGTTATATAAATATACTTACGTGTTAGTTACGTTGGTGTCCTCGTATGTTGTCTGTTTTTTCCGTGTGCATGATAGCACACGGTGGTTGATGGCACAACGAGGCCAGAAGCAGCTAACCAGCATTGGATATCTGCAATTCGGTGTCCGCTCGTGTACATCTCCTTAATTCTCATGCTGAGATCCTTTGAAATCTTTTAAACAGGCATAGCTGCGAGTAGAAAGAAATACAAACACAAGAATGTATATTCGATGTTTAGTCGATGTGTATTCAATGTGCAGTGAATCCACAAAATGGATGATGTATTTATACGTTAATGACTCACATTAGAGTACGCCCACTTTTAACACCTGTACCTCGTCGCCATGCATAAAAGGTTACACACTTTGCATAGCCCACCACTCGATGATCTTTATCTGAACTTGCCCTTGTCCAGATACTGCATTGTGCCATCTGCTTCCATGGATCAACCCCGATTCTACAGACGCAGGAAGCCACTCGCCTCTGCCGTGCCTGTCATGCAGAAAAAGCGAAAGGCGGCGGCGGTGGCAGCCATTTCCAAGCCAAGGCCAAAGCGACAGGCTAAGGCTAATAAAGAAAACCTGCTGACCCCAAAGGCTAAGGGTTTTAAAACACGTAAGCCTTATTATGTCAAGAAGAAATTCGGAGATGTACACACAACACAAAACAAATGGCAGCCAACCCATCGAACCCGCAGGCCACTTCCTCGTTTATGCTTCGACGACTCTGCCGCCGCTCTCCCGGAAATCTACAGCCCATCTTCTCCACTACTCGTCCACGACGCTGCCGCCGCTCTCCCGGAAACCCACAGGCCATCTTCGCCACTGATCTTCGACGACACTGCCACTTGTGCCCCTGAAATCCATGGGTCACTTTCTCCATTACGCTTAGACGACTCTGCCGCTTCTCGCCCGGAAATCCACAGGTTGCTTTCTCCATCCCTCTTCGACGACGCTGCCACTTCTCCTCTCCCGGAAATCCACAGGTCACCTCCTCCATCCTTCTTCGGCGACACTGCCGCTTCTTTCCATGGAACCCCCCTCTCATCCTCCATAGCACCCATCCACCCAGATGTCCACAGCACGCCATGCACAAGAACCAGCTCTTTAGACCGCATGCTGAATGGGTTAAGTTTGGATATCCCCGGGAACTCTACTGTGCTGATAAAGATAGATCTGCTTCTGGAGACCATGCTAAATATGGATCAACAGATGCAGAAGATGGATCAACGGATGGAGAAGATTGATCAACGGATGGAGAAGATGGATCGACGGATGCAGAAAAAAGAGACTGACATAGCGGGGATACATAATTTGCTTGGTGTTCATGTCCCTGTATCCCAGATGCCAGAGCAGGAGGGTGGCATGGATGTGATGAATGGGACCTTCGACCACCTTCCAACACCAAGCGCACCCCCTCCACCAGAAGAATTTGTGTACATGTATGCCGTTGAGGAGGAGGATAACATGACAACCCCATCAAGACCACACCCGGAGACAACACGGCGACCGACAGGAGGAAAGCTTCCTCCCAGACAACCTACCCTCACCCGCCGCCACAAGCACACCCGCTCACAGAAGAACACCCGCTCCCAGAACCCAACCTACATACGCTTGCATCGATACGGTGCCCGACATAATCCTGCGCGAGCTGCAACCAGCACTCAGGGAGAAGTATAGGGTGATGAGTGCTGTTTTACCCCACAAGTATGCCATGTTAATTTTTAAGCACCACGTGTCCTACTTGGTGTACTGCGAGTGGGCCTACAGTGTGAACTACGAAGGAAATCGCGAAAAAAGGGCGCTTCCTGAAAATTTAAGAGGGACTATTGTGGAGGAATTGCGGCGCTATTTTTCAATGACAGATCCTTTCATGAAAACCGTTCGAGACTCCATTAACGGCATGTTGCGCCACACAAGGCATCGGCCCTGGAAGGACAATCTAGTGGGGATCGAATTTGCTTTACTGTTCCACTGTTTATTTTTTGTAAATGTTTTTGTAAATGTTTTGACTGTTTTGACTGTTGCGTGTTTTAACTTGTATTAATAAAGAAATGTTTTTACTTACTGTACACACAGGACCTGCACAATTCCAGTCCCCAAGGGCCGCAAACAGGCCCGGTTTTCAAGGTTATCCTGAAAACCGGGCCTGTTTGCGGCCCTCGAGGACTGGAGTTGTGCAGGTCTGACTGACTGTTCTGTACACCATCCTACTGTAAATGTTTTAACTTACTGTAAAGGAGATGTTGCGTTTTGAATATTTTATGAATAAAGATTTTTGTAAATAATATCATACTGTTGTCCTGTACTGTACATGTTTTGACTTCCTGTACTTTAATAAAGGAGATGTTGCGTGTTTTAACTTGTATTAATAAAGAAATGTTTTTACTTACTGTACACACAGGACCTGCACAATTCCAGTCCCCGAGGGCCGCAAACAGCGTGTGACTGTTAACCATACTGACTGACTGTAAATGTTTTGACTTTGACTTTCTGTACATAAATGTTTTCACTAGCAGTAAACCATACACCTGTTGATGTTTTGAATTGTACTGGAATACATGTAGAATAAAGGCATACTTTTTATTTTCTCTGATTTATTATACAGTATATATACAGTAAAAAGGTATTGTATACAGTCTGAAAACATCAGCATACTGTTTCAGGTATTCTATCCTGATCAATAACAACGGCCACTAAACTGTAGACTCCGGTACGTGTTATTTTAAATCCGATTCAGCAATGTGCAGGCATTGTTACACAAAGCGATATTATCCATCGAAATCCCTCCATTTGCCGTTTTCCGCATGAGATGACAAAGTTTTCTTTTCTGAGGAAAACAAAAGTAAATGTTTTACTGTAATGGTCAGTCCCCTGCTCGCATGCGCATGCGCCTACCATCGATGTGATGACACGCATATGCGTTTCAAGAAGTTTCCAATGCGCATGCGCCTAGCTTTTCACCAATTGTGCAGTATCTACTGTAGAAGCCGCTCAGCCAATGATATTGCTTACAGGAGAATCGCTTGACTTTTGAATCGCACTGATATTGATATTTTCAAAATAAAAAAAACAGAATAAAATACGGCAACATTACTCACCATATACTTTCCCAATCAGCTGGCGCCGAGCCACTGCCAGTCCCGTATTCTTGATCATACACGTCATTGACAGGTTTCAGCGGGACTACTATATCTGTAGTCAGCTGATGAGGCTGGAAATCGCTTAGGTACATGCAAGCTTGCTCGAAACTGTACGCGAAATCCGACTCAGGCTGCAGGTATCCGGGCGGGGACAGACAGCAAGGGTTGTCACTGACGGTCGGACCGTTATTGGAAGCCGGTGCTGGTGCTGGCACATTGCTTGCCAGTGACTGACGTTTCTTACTTGGCTTTAACACGACCTTTCGCCTTTTGCCGTCTGCATGATCATAGATAGGGGAAAAACCCGGTGATACACACCAATACCCTCCAATAAAATCGGGATCAATACGAAAAAAACATGGATCGCTACATAACTTTTTCCTTATTGCACGATTCCACACATGAGGTTCTGGCGAAAATTTGTAAAAGTCATAGTTTTTGATAAAATACTGATAAATTTGAACAACTGTTGCAATCTTATCATCTGTTGCATTAATCACGGCCCATATTAAATAAGCGTACGTTCTGTCGGGTTATTGGAACACGGACTGCAATTGTGCACTCATAGCGGGACTCTCAGGACAATAACCAGACCGGAAACGGTGCTTGTCTTTTTTTAATATGAAAAGCCTAAATTGATACATTGTTGTAACTTCTTCCTTCAGTCCCAAGGCCAATTTACAATAGACCACTGGAATTAAACGAAACACCTGCAAGTCGACACATTACTGAAGCGCATGCGCATTACAATTCATGAATATCTGCCATCTGGCGGATACGCGAAGAATTGCAACCAATTAAATCCGAACCATTATCAATAAACACATCAACCGCGCATCAACCGCGGCTGTGAATGCAACATGAATGCGGTATGAATGCGGTCAGAATGCGGCATGAACACAGTGAAGTGCGTGGCATTATGAAAATAATCCCGGAAAAATGCGGTGATGTTGGAGAATAAGAGGGGCCGCGGCTGTATTTGTAGTACCTTTTCATTCACTCCCAAAATGAACACAAAAAGATCAGACACAGGGGTAGGGACATATCATAAACATATTAGACACACACACACCATATACACAATACTATTCTTGCTAATTTCACTGAATATCTTTGTGGGTGGGGGTAGCCAGCCTTCATAATAAAGGTGAAGTCCAGCTAGCTACCCCTAAAAACCATGGTTCCCCGGCGGCTTATCAGCGCTATAAGCCATGTGTGTGTTGTAACCCTCCATGTGCTTCTATAAACCTGGGACTTAGGGAGCGGGACTTTCATAGTTCATATTTGGGGAAAACGGGATTAAAAGGTTGTGGGACAAAGACGCTGGTTGTCCTCCCATTTTACCCACAGATCGCGTCTGTCTGCGGGTACGAGTGTGCATGTTATTACCAGTGTTTTTTCCCTACGAAATATTGTTTTCCCTGCCCACAAAGCTAAGTTGTATCATCTAAATCCCTGAGCCCAGGTTAGAGGAAGAAATATGTGCTTAAAATGTGTATTTATCACTATGTAGACCATCATGGTAATTCGATGACAGGATGTCTGCATAGAGATGTTGTATCAAAGGGGAGGATGGAAGTCGAGTGGTGTCGGGCCATTTGGCGAGCGGGGAAGGGCGGAGTACCAGGTCCAGAGACAAAGACTCCTCGCGGAGAGACTCTTTGTTCTCCCAGACTCGGTTGAGCCTGCCCAGTGAGAAGTATGAGGCTGGCAAGGGGAAACCGTTGCTCGCAGGCATGGTTCCCATTGGCCATTTCGAATTTTCCGCTTGCCGTCTTCCTGAGCTCTTCATCACTCACCCTCCTCCGACGCATGCATCAAAACGATCCTCTAGCTTGTGATTGGCTGTTGTGATTATGATCCATTCTCTGATTGGTCGCTAGTCCCTCTTCCATGTTAAACATAGGACACAGGTCTATGTAAAGGGATTGCCTGATCAGAGAACCAGACGATCTTGGGACTTGGTCCGGTGAAGCACTGGTGGGCTTTTCAAAAGTGCTTTGCTCTGAATAGCAAAGCACTTGGCATGGAGTTGCCGAAGAAGCCTAGCCGAGGACACGTTCTACAGTGCGGCCAAGTTCAAATAACCAACAAAGACCCGGCCAGTGGGAAAAGCCAGGTATATCTCCCAGAGATAGTACTATGGTGTTCCTGGACATGGAGCGGACAGGGTAAGCCTTTCTGAAGCAGACACCCTGCACCTAGTGAGGCTAGAGACATCCCCCAGAGCCACAGTTAAGTGTGTATTACCTGTATTGTGTGTTTCATTGTATGTCTGCTGGTTTTACCAGAATAAACCCCATTTTATTCCACTAATTTGTCCTGTCTAGTGAATTGATGGAAGGTAAAAGTTGTTAAAATTACTGGTCTCCCGTGTCAATCCTACTTCAGAGCAATAAGCTATATTCACATTTTCTTTTATTTCATGTAAAAGGTGACATTCATATTCTATATTACTGGTACAAATAATTGTATTTATATTCTCTCTCCAGCAGATATCAGCAGAAAAGCAGAGGGATTACTTTTACCTGCAACTTTCCAAACTGATAAAATGAAGGATTTAGCTAATCTTTAAGTTTATAGCTCTCCACAGCAGGAAAGACATTAGTTCTTTCTAGAGTTGGAAGGTCACAATTGCACAGTTTTTAGAACATTCGCCTGTCGTAGCACATGCCCACAATTTGTTACACATTATTCATCCCTCATATAATATCTAAACAGGGATATACATCTTCAAAGTGATAGCAAATAATACTCCATATGTAAAAATGAAGGGTAGAATAGACATTATACTAAATACTGTAACAGTTCCATTCATCTCAGATCTCAAGGAAAAAATAAATATACCACTGTTAAAATAAATGTGTGTAGTGCGTAAAAGTTTTAAATAAGGAAATGTGCCGTCATTTATTATAATTTTTTCTTAAATATTGAGAAATTTACTTAGCACTGCAACTCCATGAGATATCTTTTAGTGCTGGAAGACAATTTATGGCTCATTTACTTACTGTAAATGGACCCTAAGGTGTCTTCTGGTGGAAAAAGGTGTATAATGCAGTAGTTCTGCTTAGTAAATATAGCACCATTTTCCTTTCTTACAAAGATGGCATCTTGCACCCTTATATTTATTTTTCACACAATTTTAAACAAAGAAATGTAAAATGTTTGCATCGTCTAATTTTAACTACCATTATGGGACAATACTCAGGGTATCTGAGTAAAATATACATTCAGAATTCTATGCTGCCCAAGGCCCCAGGCGTTGGAATGTTTTTTTTTTTTTTATTATGTATTTGTTGATTATTTTTTACATTGGACGAGGGATTGCATGTTTGCCAGAAGACTTTGAAATGTACAAAAGGAAATGGAATTGCAATATTTTCTCAGAAGAAATCTAGAATGCCTTAATAATGTATTGAACTGAACAAAAACAACCAGCTCATGTCAATGTTAGCATCATAAATTTAGCCTTTTGTGCATTTTGTGCATTTTTGAGAGACATAAGAAAAGATTAAAAAAATGATTAAACTGTTTTTTATTTTAGTACTTGACACAAATGAGTGCACCAATGTGCTTGGGACGTGCCCTGTTATATAGATGTTTCAGCAAGATAACCTGTGTGTTTAAACCTCGCAATCACAACATTAGATGGGGAATTAAAAATGACCAATAGATGGAAGGGATGTAAGCATCATTGTGCCCCTTTATAAAGCATTAGTAAGACCGCACCTTGAATATGAAGTACAGTTGTGCTCACCACTCCATAAAAAATACATTTTTTTAACTTGAAAAAGTGAAGAGAAGAGCCACCAAATGAATAACGGGGATGACAAATCTGATTTATGTGGAGAGGCTAGCTAAATTAGATTTGTTGACATTAGAAAAGAGATAAGTATTGCTTAAACTGAAGGTAGGATATGTTTGTCTGACCTAATTTAGTATATAATTTGCAATCTTATCTTACCTGTATTAAGTATGGGTGTACTATAATGTGTCTACATATTATAACAATAATTACCAAGAGACAGAAGTAAGGAACAAAACTGTTATTCCCAAACAGTTACCCCAAACAGTTACTTCACTGTGTCAGAACAATAAAGAGAGAGAAAAGTTATAGGTCAAAAAACTACCAATATTTACAGAAAAATTGTCTCTTTCTCTTTTTTGTGGTAGAAATGACTGTAATGCATGTGCATTAGGTGGAATGGGTGTTATAGTTTTGCCAATTGGCATGTGCAGTGTATTGGTGAACACATTCCTGCACAATGAAAATCCCCATTAATACAGCTAATGCAAAGATGCTAGTTTGCTGAACGAACGTTGTTTTTTCATACCATTAACTTTGTGGATACCTGTTAAAGTGAGGAAAAATAAGGGACGTTACCTATTTAGGTAAGATCATGTTAGTAACACAGATTTAACAGCGCTCTGTACTACCCCCAAGTAATTTATAGATGAGTGTTTTGGGAGATATATAAGTCAGTGGGTTCTTTCATAATGGAATCGGACATTTGGTCACAGGCATCCTGCCACGATCAAGTCTCCACCGGGATTTGGCCGCAGAGGAACCTGCCATCACTTTGCTGCTCCACCGCTGGACAATTAGCCACCGGCCGCTGTGCTAATGCAAGTTAATTTAAGGGTTCTTTTAGCAGTTAGTGTAGGGTGTTAAGGATAGGGATTTTAATGTAAGAGGTTAGGTTTTTAGAGTAGGTAATTAGTGTTAGGGATTTAGGGTAAGGGTTTGAGGTAAGAAGTCTTAGGATAAGGAGTTTTAGGGTACAGGGTTAAGATATTTAGGGTAGGGGATTAGAGAAAGGGTTTAGGGTAAGGGAGTTTAAGGTAGTGGGTTATGATTTTCAAAGTAGGGGATTAAGGTAATTTGTTTAAGGTAAGGGGTTATGGTTTTTGGGTTAGGGGGTAGCGTTAGTATTAGAGGTTAAGATTAGGAGTTTTTATTTTTAGGGTAAGGTTAAGGATTTACCAAATGATCAAAGAGTGATAACAAAAGAAACCCCTATTTTTGCACTCTACCATTAATAATTAGTACAGTAATAAAATATAATATAATACAGTATATGAAGACTGAAAAATGAAAACTCAGAGAGGTTAAAAACCTGTTGCACTCAGGGACCATTGTTCATTGGCCATTGTAAATCCTAGCTTGATTAAAGAATAGAAAGCTAATAGGAAAACGGGTGTTGGTCTGACAAAAGATAAAACTAAATGTATTGCATTGTAAAATCTACACGAGTGTAGAATCACTTCTGCACAAGCATAATCAGGTCTCTCACTTGTTTCTTAGCATAGACAAAAAAATAAATCATCCTTTTAAGGTAAGTATGCTAGAAATAGAATAGAATAGTCGTTTTCTATTGATTACTCTGTCCTTTCTTTGTAGTTAACCCCTTAGCTTTTCCACAACTGAATGTACAGTATCAGTATATTGTTAAAATGCAGAAAATTATCTGGTTCAGATTATATATCCAATAAAGTTATTGAAATAGATATGGTAAATGGGCCTTACAGATTGTATAAGATCGTGTGCTACTGTATATGGACCGGCCAATAACTGATAAGTGTTGATCAATAGATGGCACACAGACAAAAAGAAGATGATGTAAATAAGGGAAACAAAAACAGAATAAAACAATGGTGTAGTATGTTAGTATAAATGAGAACATTCCAAAAATTGGTGAAATATGCACTCACAGTACAGTATATAAACTTGCTTACAGCATTAAGGGTTAGTACTCCCATTAATGCATCCTCTACCTTAACCTTCTCAGCATCATGCAATGTGTGGATCCAGATTGTATGTAGGGAGGAAAGAAGACAACCCCCCCAAAAAAATAATGGAATCCTATGTATTAAATCAATATCTTAAAAGAGCAGAGTTTTCATTCACATTTCTTTTGGTGTACTGTATAATACACATAAAGGTTATCCTGAGCTAATGGGTAGCATCCTTATGGGTTTTTTTTGGCATCAGCATCCATCTGTGACATTACAGAAATTATGTCAGTGGGTAACATTGAGCTCAGTCCCTCAGTTGCTTTGTGCCTCTGAGATGAGTTAACATTTCCCAACGCATTTTGCATATTAACACTTCATCAGGGATAGTATTTCTCAAGGCTTACTCACACTTTAGTTCAGTGGTACTGTATGAATAAGCCATCTTTTTAGCTTTATTTGATAAAGAGCATCTGATGTTTAATCTTCAGATTTATATCGGTCGGATATTTCTTTCATTTCGGAGCTCATTTCTAATTATGGTTCTTTTAAGGGGTTGTAGCATTATTCCAATGCCAAAAACTAAAAAAGGCGTGTGCTGCGCTATTCTAATATTACAATATAATAAATAAGTGATCTAAACACAAACAAATTGCTATAGTGTGTGTTATATGGCTGCCTGATCAGTGATTTCGACCACCCTGGTCAAAAAGTGAACATTGTGAAAAAACAGTGTTAAATGACGCCTTAAACTTAAACTTAGATAAATGCTAAACTAAATAATATATATATATATATATATATATATATATATCAAAAAAACAATATGAAGTAGCGCCGCTAAATAACCAGTTAATTATAAATATTAATTATAAATTACTAGTGGGAGAGACAATAGCTAATTGGATAGGCTTGAAGGGGCAGCTAGATAGGGCTAGTACACTATGATAAAACTTTTAAAATAAACAAATGGCAATGCAATAACCTGACAAAAAACCCTAAAGGAAAAAATATAAAAAATATAAAAAATGTATTTATTAATAAAAAATATATAGAAAAAATTGTCAAAAGATAAAAATATATAATAAAAAACCTTCAATACATAAAGTCCTGTTCCAGTGGAAATGTCCTTGGTTTCTTGCAGCCCGTTTCAAAGGGATCACCAGTCCCTAGTGATATCTGGAAAAAAGAACAAAAAAGAAACAGGCGCACACCTAGTGCATTACCACAATAAAAATGTATTGGATGAACATAAAATCTAACAAATGGCCACTCACAAGGATACAGCAAATAAAAGCATGTATGAGATAGGCTCTCATGTGCCTTGCAGCTCAATCACCAGCGTCCGTCCGCAATCAGTGGCGTCGTCACGTGGATCAGCCTCGCGAACCGGAACCGGAAGAGGGGTGTTTCACCTTCAGTGCTCCACCAAATCGGTCCCTCCGGGAAACAGGCACCCCAGATGTATAATAGTACAAGGTAGCAAGCCGGGAGAGCAGCACACGGGAGCCAAGAGTTCTCAGTCAACCTGCATCAGTGTTTGTGGGCAAATGGCGGCCGGACTCTAGCCACGCCCGGCTCTCCCGGCTTGCTACCTTGTACTATTATACATCTGGGGTGCCTGTTTCCCGGAGGGACCGATTTGGTGGAGCACTGAAGGTGAAACACCCCTCTTCCGGTTCCGGTTCGCGAGGCTGATCCACGTGACGACGCCACTGATTGCGGACGGACGCTGGTGATTGAGCTGCAAGGCACATGAGAGCCTATCTCATACATGCTTTTATTTGCTGTATCCTTGTGAGTGGCCATTTGTTAGATTTTATGTTCATCCAATACATTTTTATTGTGGTAATGCACTAGGTGTGCGCCTGTTTCTTTTTTGTTCTTTTTTCCATATATATATATATATATATATATATAAACAATACCAAAAAAAAGATATCATTGTGAATATAACGTATAAATGATTATCTGGTTTAATCCATAGCTGCTTGACTGGTTGAACTCAGCATATGTAAGGAGGAAAGAAAAACTATAACATAGTATAATAACTTTTGGTAAGAGCAGAATATACCAAATGGTATGAGAACAATGAATTCCTCAGAGGTAGGAAAACGATGCAGAAAAAAAGGTATAAAAGGTACATTTAATAATCTTTAAAAACATGTATAATTAAAATCATCAGGTCCACTCCTCATGCCAGCGAAAATTGAAATCCTACTTACAGGAGAACAGTAGGAAATGCGCATTAGATATTGGGGCCTATGCAGAGAGCAGCGAATTTTAAAATTGGCGAGTTTAATAAAAAGTAGCTTTTTTGGAGAGTTTTATTCTCCATATGCAGAAATGTGCGAATTCTGCTATGTTTAACATGAATGCGTGTGGCGAGTTTAAATTGGCGAGATGCGCCCTGCAGAAATGTGTTAAAAAAAATTCGCGCCTTTTTTTTTCCTTTCCTATGGCCGCGAGCGGCAGCTTCTTGCCAACTTTTCCTGGCGAGGCAAAAAGGAGACAATCGCGCCATTTTATTGGCGCGAACAGCCGCTAGATGCTGTTCGCGCCTCTCTGCATTAGGATATTTTTAAAACTGGCGAGATGGAGGTTCTCGCCAGCCGCGAGGCGAGTTTTAGAAATAGAAAAAAAAATTGGCGCGTTTTTCGTAACTCGCCATTTTCTGCTGTTTTCTGCGCGATTTTCTCCAAAAAACGGCGAGTTTTGAAATAGCGCTGCTCTCTGCATAGGCCCCATTGTCTTTCTTGGGGTAGCTACTTCTCCTTCTCGGCAAATCCTTGGAAGTCTTGTCAGCACTTGTTCCAGACTAGCTGGTAATCGCTGGAGACTCTTTGGGTGCCGCAATATTAACTCAGCTGTTCTCCCCCCTACTGACGTTGGTCTTGCTGCCAAGCTGCTTACCTGGAAACCGCACACCCGCACGCAATCTTGCGGGGGCTAGCTGTGAGAAAAAAGTTCTGAGTGGGCAACAAAGTCCTGCAAAGATGTCCTCCAAGAGCGTACACTACACAGTTGTGTGCACTAATTCGCAGTGGCGTAGGGATGTGGTGACAGTGTGGTGATTGTGTGCGGGTTCCCAGGCAAGCAGCTTGGCAGTGAGACCGACGTCAGTAGAGAGGAGAACAGCAGAGTTAATATCGCGGCACCCAAAGAGTCAACAGCGATTACCAGCTTGTCTGGGACAAGCACTGACGGGACTTCCAAGAATTTGCTGAGAAGGAGAAGCAGCTACCCCAAGAAAGACAATATCGCATTTCCTACAGTTCTCCTGTAAGTAGGATTTCAATTTTTGCTGGTGTGAGGAGTGGACCTGATTATGTTAATTATGTTAATGATTATGTTAACTACGCCAATCTTGTGGTACTGAGCCTGTGGAAATTGAGTCCTTTTGTTTAATACCTCTGCTTTTTCCTTATCTCCAATAATCTGCCTGCCCATCTAACACTGAAAGGGTCCTATATTTTTTTTCTTATTTTTTTGTTATTAAGGTACTTAAAGGACTTTTTAGGTCTGATCTTACTTTCTATCTCAATCCTTTTGTCATTATCCATTTTTGCTAATTTAATTGCCCTTTTGTAATTTTTGTTACATAATTCTGATACGATGCCTCTGTTCCTTCTGACTTCAAGAATCGAAGCGCCTGCCTCTTCTTTTCCATTTCCTCCCCTACCTGATTTCTTTTATACTTATTACCCAAGAGTATACACTATAAGTGTGCTTTTCTAACAATGTTTATAAGGCTGCCTGTTTATTTTCTACATTTTCCCTGCAAAAACATCATCCCAATGTATTCATTGTAGATTAGTCCTGAGTTTATTAAAATCTGCTTTTTAAAGTTTAAGGTCTTTGTCGAACCCAAGTCATCTGTTTTTGATCATTTATTTCAAATGAGTCCATGTTATGATCACTGTTACCCAAATGTTCCCAGACTTTAATATGTGTTATTACTTCTACATTGTTTGATATTACCAAATTTGATAGAAGTAAAACGTTACTAGCACTACTTTATTTGTTGAATAGCATTTTGTTTAGTTTGTGCATTCACTTACTGTAGGTTAATGCAATGCTAAAATTGCTAGCCATGCATGAATGCCCTAATATTCATAGGCCCCTATTCAATATTCTGTAAAGCTGATTTTCAGCACTGGATAACATTTCTGCTAAATTAAAATCAATCGCACTTCATTCTTCTCCAGCACAGGGAAGAGTCTTCACATTATATTGAATAAACGCCTAAAAGAACTCTATTAGTGCTGACATTTTATTCTTCCCATCATAATGATAATGTGTATCCAGGAGTGCAGAAAAAAATTATTATTTGTATTATATTTTAGCACTATACAAACCGGATATGAATCAAATTTTCATTTTTTATTATTTCTTCTTCAGGGCCGTATTGGGATACTTGTCAGTCTATATTTTTGCAGGTACGTTTGGAGCTTTTCCAACATTTTTAGATATTAATTGGTTTGTAGAAATGATGTTGGTAAGAAATAATGTCTCTTACAATAAAAAATGCACCACTCGTCTGCCTTATGTTGAAGTGCATAATTCAGGTTTTAATGTGTGCATTTTATACTTCCTCACATCTGTTTTACATTCTCATTTTATAATACTTGTAGCCATGCACAGTAAAAAGGGCTTTTGTTGGTAGGGGTCATTTAGAATTTAAGACAATTACAAAGTGCTTCATAAACTACACATGGAAATAACAATCCTTTTGTTCCCTTGCACTCACCCTTTTTTTTTCTTTCTAAGATTTGAAGAGTTTATTTCCATCTTTTATTTCTCTTGCTGACATCTACATTAGCAAAAATATAGTGCTGGCAATTGTGAATCTAAAGTGGAAAGAAAATAAATAATTTGTTTTGCAGCAAAACAGACCCAGAATGTGCTTGTCACTTTCTTTCTGGCAACTAAGGATTAAAGCAATAACATATTCAATATGTTTTTATCCTTTTGCATGATTTTATTTGTAATGCTTTATTTGAATGCATCTTTAATTTAAGCAAACTCCAGTACCGTACATTATACATTTTACTTGTTCCAAAAGCAATATATTATCAATTTTCTGATGCTAATTTCTAGTTAATATACTTCAGGTATTAAATCAGCAGATTAGGGAGAGGTAAAAAGATGTCCAGTTGTAAAATGGATATGTCTTGCTCACTGGTAAAAAAAAATCAGTTGGGAGACCACACCAAAAAAAGGTATCCTATTTAGCGCACACCATATGAGTATTTGAATACATTTAAAAATTCATTTTTAATTAGTATTATATTTAAAAATAGGGGTGACATATAACTGTACTCGTGATTCTAATAATAGAATTTAGAAAATTAGAACATAGACACAGCGTGTAACATAGACCAACATGTGATAGATGTACAGTATTAATAGTGAACATACTAAAACAAATCAGGAGCAGTCTGCGAGGTAAAATGTTCTGGACAGGTTAATCCTTCTAAGGTAATATATACTTAATTGAAACTTGAAAAATCCTGTTCGTAGTGCTCTGGTATAGGATACTAGTTGAAAAGATCACCCTTTGAGTGGATCTGGAGTGGCAGGGCTGCCCAGCAGATTGGGATAGGTAATTAATTGGTAAATTAATACAGAAGTGGTCATTAGTTAAGTATAGTCTTTGGTTAGAACGATGGTATTTCTTACTCTCAGGTAAGTAATAGAGTGAAGGTCTATCCCCTTCCCTTTTAATATTCTCTATCTCCTTATTAATTTAAGGGATATATAGGTGATTATTGCATATTGATTGTAGTGTCACAATCAATTATGTGAACACCTGCTATAAAGTTAGGAAAGTAGTAATGTATACAAGATAATACAGATGTTTTCAATACTATATCCAATGTGACAAAACACATTGTAAAATTCTTCAATATTATTGTGAATAAAGGTCATTTAGTTAAACCCTTTGGCCAAAGCATGATAAGCCTGCAAGTCACATCACAGCATGACTGTAAGCAGGTCCTAACACTAACTGTGAAAATTCTCATTTACCTGTGCTGGAGGGAGAATGGCTGCAGTGGGTCATTGACAGTACACTTCCTCAGATCCCTGCGGCTTCCTCAGACAAACTGTGAAATGCGTTTGGTTGACTCTCATAGGCCAACGTTGGTCCTCTTTTTAAGCAAGAAACTCAAACTTTCTTTCTTGGCACCGGCATCTGCGGCCATCACTCCACAGACGTGAACCCGTTTGGAAGGATACCACCGCCCCTCAGATCCACACTCAACCGTGTATAGGCTGAGTGAGGAGAGACAAGGTAGTGGGACTTTCCCTCACCGTTCCAGTTCGGGGGGACAGACACCATCGTGTTACGAGGTTAAAGGAGATCAGATGACCAAAACCCCACAGACTCCAGTAACGTATATGACGGAAAGATGGGAGACTGAGATCACATGAATGCTGGAAAGCTTTGTATTCAAAATGTGCATTGAAAAGAGGCATTTGTGAGTATACCTAATTTTTATACCAGTTTGTTTCAATAAAAAGCGATATTATGCCATGGCACCCTTTTTTCCTATTTTTCATTAAGATTTGAGTCTAATCACCGCCCTGGGAATAATAGGAGTATATCTCCATCCTCTGGCATTTACCTAACATGCACAAATACAGAAGACCTAAATGTAAGTGTTCTTCTTTGCAAGTAACCGTAAACTGCTATTTTTCTTATCCTTTTTTACATGTTGTACCCATTTGCTGAGTATATGCGCCACTGGACGCCCTTCTTGTTCCGATTTGTACAGCAAGCTTTTGGAAAAAACATAATTGCCTAACATCATACAAAAAATGTGGATACATAAATGATACAATGACAACACGAAAATATTTAATTTACAAATTCAACTGCAAAAACTGATCCTCATACTGTCACAAATCTGTTTTAGGGTGTGGAAAATGTATGTTACAATAAAAGGCAAGACGATTTCCTTTTCAGATTACAAATTCTGTGGGAATATTTTTGTTCTCTGCCAATGCAAAAACCTATAGAAAATTATTTTGGAGATCCTTGCTATGTGTTTTACAGCTAAGGAAAATGAAATGAAACAGAAAAAAATGAATTGAATCACAATCATAATACTTTCTTTTTTAAGGCAGATTTTCAAATTCAAATATGTGGAACAAAACAACATATGACAGGAAAAATATATTATTTCTAATGGACATTGACAGTCAAAGCAAGGTAGTAAAAGTGAATGGTATAATTCCTAATTTCTTAGTCTACAAATCAATTGTAACAGGCAACAGAGTCACCATGCTGTACATGCCTCTGACTATATGAGACTTGACAACTCCTTGAGAAAACCCCACAGGCAAGTAGCATTAATTGATGGGAAGGGACAGGTAATTTGACAAGGTTGCCCTTAGACAAAAGCTGGACTAATATAGTAGTATGGAGTGAGCATATAGTCTGATGAGATTGTGTGTGTGCCCTATGCCTCAGGGAGAAACCAAACACGAAATGCACATCTGCATTCCCTTTCTGTGATTAAATTGCAAATCCACAAAAATAGCCTGTAAAAATCCCACATTCATATGCATTCAATAAAGGGAAGTATTAAAGGTCAATGGTTTTAATAATCACCCAAAGACAATCCGCTGATTACAAAATACTATTTTTACTTTGTGTACCATCTGTGCCATAGTATATGATAGTAGAACTTAATAGAGATATGTGAATGGGTTATGAAAACCTGCCTTTTATTTATTTATTTGAATACTAGAAAGATGCTGCTGGGGGCTAAGTACAACTGCTGCAGTTTTTTGTAGGAGTAGCTACTACTCTTTTCTCCAGGGTCCCACTCATTAGTCTTTACTATTTGCTGTCACCATGGCTAGGACCACATTGACCACTACCACCACCATGCCAGTGACTCATCGCCACAGATCACCATCTACTGTGTGTATAACCTCTCCCCCCATGAGGTCCCAATGCACAAGCACATGATGTGTGTGTCCTGTTTATAGCCTTGGCATTAAGTGAATTTAGCCATTTTAGAGAACTCCTCAAATGATTGAAATTGGGTGAAATGGCAATGCACATTGGATAAGTCTATTTGCTTAATGCCTGGCAAATCGCTTGCAAACTATGATGAGATAAGGAAATAGCCTGCAGGGAAAAAAATTCTAATTTACGCTTGATTCGCAACTTCCAGTGAAAGTTAAAGCAATACACCAGAACTGCACCAAGAAGAGACTGACGCCCAATATTAACATATAATTAGCAAAAGTCTTGCATTTGACACTAGTTTAAATTGGTACAAATGAAATCTCTTACAATATGCTTAGTTACAAATATCTGCAGCTTTTTACATAATCCTATGTTAGTTGATTTGCAGTTCACTTCGGTCAAGACAAAAATTCAATCTTAGTACTTGATGTATAATTAGTCATTCAGATAAGCTATAAGAAAATAAACAATTCAACAGTATAATCGTGAAAATATATCAATAATACAGAATATTTATCAAACATGGTCAACAATGTGTGTATTGCTGGAACAGTAGAAGAATGTTTATATAAAAAAAACAATAACACCAATACCAGCTAAATAGAATATAACTTTGTGGATTTATTTTTCAGGTTTTTGGAACTCACCATGAACTGTTATTTGACAGCATGGCTGAATTTTGAATTTATCAAGAAAGGTATTAAATATTTATAGATGCATACCTTGTTGTCCATTTGCTCCAATTTGTCACACTTGAGAAATAATTTGGGACACAAAAAAGACACCGAAATGAGAATTAATATCTATGAGCTGACATCTGCTTAGGAGACAATATTACATCTTGCAGAGAAGCGAGTTATACAAAGATTTTGAAGATTAGCTATTGATTTTGATCAATACAGTATACAGTAAACATTATGAAAAATGGTTCTGTGGAGCAAATGAGATTCATCCATCTCACATTACATATCATTTTTTATTGCTGCAGATGCTATATATTTTACCCGATAGTTTGAAAATGAAGGTTTCCCATAATTTTATAAACAATTACTCTGGTTCTCTCATAACAATATGTAACTAATTGGAGTTTCTTGTGTACTATAAGGGAAACAATTCCTGTAATACAATCTACAGTTTGCTAACAAAGTTTGTCAAATGTATTTCTTGTCTTTACTTTTATATTGTTTATAAGATTACAGTCAATTGCCATTTTACAACATTACACTTCTGGTGATCGATCACTCGCATGTAATGACTCCATTCCACCTCCACCAAGGCCTACACTATACTACTTGTAAACGGAGTTATTTATCCAGGTTTATTTCTTTATTCAAAATGTTTGCCTCTTTCACTCCCTAGCCTCCCGGCCGCTACTTCTTTTTCCTGGGCCTTTACAGTGTCAGTCCTGTTAGGTGCAGGCAGTGTAAAGGTTCATTCCTTCTGCAGGCTGTGTATGTGTATTACAGCCTTTGATACAAATTTGGTATCCAAGGACAGGCCTAGCAACCACCAGAGAGTGTCAGCCTGAGATATGGATACTGATTGGTTCATCCAAAAGCAGTGCTAGCCAATCAGTATTCAATCTGTGCTGTTATGGGACAGGGTTTCACCCCCCTATCTCAGGTTATAAATCCTGACACACTCCTAAATTAGAGTTCAAGTTCTAGAAGGAGTGAGGAGTCTCTTCCCCCATCCCACCAGGGGATGGGAGGGGGAAAAGGCCTGAAAGGGGCCAGAGGCCTGAGTCAGGGCTGTGACCAGGAGATGAGAGCAAGGAGAGAAAATGGATACGTCTGTGTTGCTATCTGATAGCACCTATCTGCAATAAAGCCAGTTGTACACAGCATCATTGTCATTACTGTCTGCTGCCTGCTGTGAATGAAGATCAATGTGTCAGCATGTTCCACCCTCTGTTCCTGTAGAGGGCCTGTGTTGACTGGAGGTGCTGCCACTATGGAGAACGAAGGTAAAACCTGTCCCTCCTGTCCTGCTTCTCCCCACACCATCGTGGAGCACTCAGCACTCCTGTTGCCAACAGGTACACATCATCACATAGAGAAGGCATACCCACCCCAATCTCACTTAGGGGTAAGGGAAATATAATTTATATAAGTTATGGTGGGTGAAAAAGGCGACAAAAAACCTCCACCGTATCGCATAAAGCAAATAAAAATATAACTTGTGAGCACATTCACATGTCTTAGACAGGTCTGCAACCCTGCCTTTCACCATTATCACCTAGCATACAGTGCTCCCACTGCAGCAAGGGATTCTGGGGAATGACATGCAAATGAGCACACAACTGTAATAGATAGATATTTTTTAAGATTTTTTTCCATCTTTAAGGGATGATGTCACATTGTAGGCGGACGCTCACAGAGGTATGCAAGGGAGACTGATTATAGTGAAATTAAATAAGCCTTTTATTGCGCCTTTTCCTTAACATCAGGAAACCATCCAAACAAGGGGTAAACAAAGCTTCTATTCACTTGGGAGTATTTCTAGTGAAATACTATGCGATTCACAACTCCCTTAGATAAGCATGTCTCCCAGCCCCAAACATATAGCATGAAATGAACAGATATAAAAAGTCTTGTAAATAAAAGTCTTATCTGTTCCTTGTGGTTTGGAGGGAAAATCTTCTCTGTCCCTGGTTGCTCACTTTTCTTCAGGGTTTGTCAGCATTCAGGTTTAGAAGTTTCCCCTGTGTCTTGAAAGCAGCTCTGCTGTTTCTTCTGGCAGGGCTCAAGACAATGTCTCCAAGTTCAGCTCAGGTGTAGCTAAAGAGTTCCTGTCTCAAAAGACAGGCTTTTCTAAGGCATCTAATCAGGCAGGTGGTGTTTGTTAATTGACTACCAGCAGTTAACAACCACACTGCTGGATTAGAGGCACATTATCTGAACAGGGATAACTCCCCTGTTACATACCTCCCATGTTTGTGGGAAGCTTGGGCTTGCCACGGCCAAAGCCCATCCTTCCACTCTCATTCTAGATATCTGTGTGACTTGAATGAGAGTGGATGGAGGAAGAGAACCCTCAGTCCTGCTGGGATTGGAGCCCTTTCTCCAGTTTATTCGTGTCTCCTCCCGAAGGTGCTTGAAATCAGCACTCCTCAGTCGCTCGAGGAGGACTTTTCTAAGTATAGTCTTTTTGCTACATGCGCGGTCATGAGATTTCCTTTGCGTCTGGTGCTCATCTTATTGTAGGCATACTGTATGGCAGCAGTTGCAGAGCGTTTAAAAACAGCCCTTTGAGTTTTTCGCTCTTGAAGCTGTCTCTCTGCCCTTTTCCCACTCAATGGGGTTGCTAGTTCAGCCTCTTTGGGGTTAATTTGCAATTCCACACCCACTTCCAGAGAATGTCCCATCTTTTCAGCTTCATCAGCTAAGGATTCTTCTGGTTTTGATTCAGCACGTGTACCTTCTTTTGTTGCCTGTTGGGTGGCTGAAGGTTTTGCTAGTGCTTGTTTAGGTGGTTCAAATTTTGCAACCTTGTCTTTCAGATGAGCGGTATTCCCAGCTCTCACTGTACCCTTGTCTTCAAGGGTTTTTGAGGCTGTGGGATACAGACGCTTAGTCAGGGTCAATACTTGTCCTTGTAGGACTGTAATCTCATCCGCGAGAGATCCCTGTTTTTTGAGTGCGTCTTGCAAGTCTCTTCTCAGGGAATTTATCTGCATGCTTTGCTTTCTCTGAGTTTGCTTCCACATTTTTATTGCATTGTGAAGCACTATGAACTTCTTTGCTTGGGCCACAGTTACTTGTTGCAGTTTCTGGACATTCTTGTGCTCCCTTTTGTGCCGCGTCACCTGGGTTCTAAGCTTGGCCTTTAGCATTGCTTTGGGGATGCTCAGGGTAGCCTTCAGTTTCTCATGCTGCTTTGCGGGGACATACTGGGTAATCAGATGTTCCTGCAGCACTTGAATTTCTTTAACAGCCTGCAGATTGTCTTCCTGCAGAGTTCGCTGCTTCATCTCGGCCTTCTCGAGGTGCGTACGCAGACCTTGCAGTTAGTTCTGCAGTCGGTGCTCTGCTTCAAACTTCTCACCTTCCAAAAGTCTATTTATTTCTTTAAGCTCGTGCAGCTTTTCATTTTTTTCTTGACGTCGTTTGTCAAATTAAAATTTTCTTCTTTGAGTTTTAATTTTTTTCTTTGTAATCTTAAATTTTCTCCTTTTTCAGTCTCTGTACTATTCAGGGCCTCCTTGCAGTCCTCCTTCCATTTACGCACATCTGCTTTGAGAATGACAGTCTCCTGGCGTGAGACTTCCTTCTCTAGGTTGAGGGTCTGAAGTTCCTTCTGGGAGACTTGGAGATCTGTATTAAGATTGACAATTGTTTCTTTAGAAATGTCCAGCTCCTCAGTGAGACTGTGTAGTTCCTTTCTGGAAACTTCCAGATCTGTGTGGCAGCTGTTGGTCTCATGATGTGAGGCATCCAGTGCTCTGCGGAGTGTCTGAACCTCTTTCTGAGATACGTCCACCTCTGTCCGGACATTGTTGACCTCCTGTTGTGAGGCATTCAGCTCTACGCGAAGAGTGTGAACCTCTTGCTGAAAGACTGTCATCTGCTTTAGTGCCTCCTCATACTTCCGCTTCAGCTTAGTCATCATTTTATCAGATTGGCTCTGCTTTTCATCCATGGCGGAAATAGTAGCGTTTGCAGTATCTAGCTCAGTCTTGAGATCGTCCAATTCTGTTCCAGATTCAGAGTACATTGCGAGCACCGCAGCATTATCTTCTCTCTCAAGTTTCAATTGTTCTTGAAGTAGATCACAGTCACGCCTGGCAATTTTCAGGGCGTCTTCAGGGCTGGTCAAGGGATCGTCACTCACTGGTTCTGGCTTTGCTTCCCTGGGATGACTGGTTGAGGGTTCCTCACTGTTGGCACCGAACAGACACTTCTTTGGGGTACACGACTTCTGCTTTGGGCCCTCTGGATATTTGTTTATCCGCGGGATGAATTCTCCATTTTCTCTAGGCTGCAGGGCATCTCGGTCCCCCTTTTTCTCCACAGGATCTGCGGACGTGTATGTTCCTTCCACGGTACTTGAAGAACCGCTTTTCTTTTTTTGCCTTTTTGTTTTGGATGACACCGTCCCTTCAGGGATACTGGGGTCTCCATCTTCATTTGAAATTTTAGCAGCGTCACTGGATCCACCCGGCTTTTCTTGCAACTGTAATAGCTGACGGAAATATTCGGTGATCCACTGCTCCCGCTCTTTCTCCTGCTGATCATATTCGACAAAGGGAGCGGTCTTTTCGGTTCGTGCCGAGTTCAGGCACCCCCACCATTCTTGGGGTGTTTTGTGGCTGTGACTCGGTTCGGGTTCTCCGTAAGAGATGTCTTCCTCTTTATTGGACTGGACGGGCCACTCTTCCGTGGGGTAGGGTTCATTACAGGAGCGCTGCATCTTGTCCTCCATTTTTAGGCTATCAGGTGTAATTTTCTTCCTGACCTCAGGAGGCGCTATTGCAGCTGTTGCCACAGTATTTGCTAGAACTCCCAATTGTGGTAGTCCTACAGGTGGGCATATTTTGCTTGCAGAGGTCGTAGCTCTCACAGGCATCTCTGTAGACTTTTCTTTTTCTTGGGTAAGTTTTACAATATCAGCAGTACTGTGCATGCATTTTCTCTCATCAGGTATACAAGATGTGCAGTTGCTAGGTAAAAACTTCTGTTTTCTTTACACCATTTACTTGCTAGGTACAATCTCTCTGCTTCAGCCAAATAATGTGGTTTTCTGCTTGAGTTCAGCCTCAACTTTGGGTATTATGACATTCACTCTTCACCTTTTACACTGTTCAGCAAATCCTTTTTTTCTAGTAGGCAATTTTACCCTCAGCACTTGTTTACTGAAAATTCCCTTGCTTCAGCACAGTCTTGCATCAATTTTCACACTTTTCTGCATATACTCCATTCACAACTGGTAGTCCTATGCGGTGTGGCAGCCTTTACTTGGAGAATCAGTACCGCTCATGGGTCACCGTCTGTATTCACTGCTTCAGCTAAACATTTGAAAATAACAAACGCCTATCCCTTTCAAGGGCTAACTCACTTCTTGAACCCTGACTATGGCTGGAAGGCAAACCCCCTATTTCAATGACCATATTACACTTTATTGTGATAGGCAAATAAGGTTTTACCTGCTCCAGCAGTCTCTCTCTCTCTCCTCTTGGAATTGGGGAAAGGAGTCCATCTGTGGTTTTGTAAGTTTCAGTGCAGTGGTGTGTATCTCTTTAACTCTGATCTCTGCTGCATGAGATTGTTTTTTTTTTTAAGTTCATCAGACTGTTTGTAGGCAAAAAGCATTAAAAAAAATTTCACAGAACAAATCTCCGGTCCTTTCTAACTTCAAAGACCACCTCTCGTCCCACTTCGGACACCATATGTAGGCGGACGCCTGATTACAGGCATATCCCGGTTTAAGGACACTTACTTTAAGTACACTCGCGAGTAAGGACATATCGCCCAATAGGCAAACGGCAGCTCACGCATGCGCCCGTCAGCACGTCCTGAACAGCAATACCGGCTCCCTACCTGTACCGAAGCTGTGCACAAGCGGGGAGACTAGAGAGCCTGTTACAAATACGTTATTTACATCAGTTATGCACGTATATGATGATTGTTGTACAGTACATGCATTGATAAGTAGAAAAAAGGTAGTGCTTCACTTTAAGTACATTTTCGCTTTACATACATGCTCTGGTCCCATTGCATACGTTAATGCGGGGTATGCCTGTATAGTGAAATTAAATAAGCCTTTTATTGCTCCTTTTCCTTAACATCAGGAAACCATCCAAACAAGGGGTAAACAAAGCTTCTATTCACTTGGGAGTATTTCTAGTGAAATACTATGCGGTTCACAACTCCCTTAGATAAGCATGTCTCCCAGCCCCAAACATATAGCATGAAATGAACAGATATAAAAGTCTTGTAAATAAAAGTCTTATCTGTTCCTTGTGGTTTGGAGGGAAAATCTTCTCTGTCCCTGGTTGCTACCTTTTCTTCAGGGTTTGTCAGCATTCAGATTTAGAAGTTTCCCCTGTGTCTTGAAAGCAGCTCTGCTGTTTCTTCTGGCAGGGCTCAAGACAAGTGTCTCCAAGTTCAGCTCAGGTGTGAGCTAAGGAGTCTCACTTCCTGTCTCAAAAGACAGGCTTTTCTAAGCCATCTAGTCAGGCAGGTGGTGTTTGTTAATTGACTACCAGCAGTTAACCACCACACTGCTGGATTAGAGGCACATTATCTGAACAGGGATAACTCCCCTGTTACACACATCCTTTAAAAAAAATGACTGCCATCACATGGTACTGGAATTAATCGGATTGTGAGATACACACAATCCGATTGGTTCCAGTACCATGTGATGGCAGCCATTTTTTTTAAAGGATGTGATATCATCCCTTAAAGATGATTGCATAGCCTTTAAAAAAAATTTTTTGCCCATTACGGTCATGTAATGTAATGGTTGTTGGGGGTAGAGAGGGTTCCCCTTGCTTGCCATTGAGGTTATCTTTGCTCTTATTGAGGGCATAGGTAACCACCCTGCAATTATTGGGTGTATTGGCTAGTATTGTGTTTTAATGTTTATTGTGGGTAGCGGGTGTGGGTGATTTGGCCCATGGAGGGTGTTTATGCCTACCGGGTGGGTAGCGGGAGTGATTAACCCCTTCATTGCCTTAGCAGTAGTAACACCTCCCGCAAATCCCCCGCAAGGCGTAAACACCCACCATGGGTCAAATACCACTTTCCCCCACCCCCGCTACCCACAATAGCCGGGGGTCTCCACAGCTGGTATTAATGCATATCAGCTCCGGAGACTCCCAGCTTTAGTCCGATGCAGGAAAAATGCATTTTTTTTTCTAAGTCCTGCTTTCAGATCCCATCCCGCCACCCTAGAGCTGGCAAGATGAAATTTTTGATAAACTTGCTATTCCAGAGCTTGATGAGTTTCACGAGGCTTCTAGAATAATGTGATTTTATCAAAATGGCGCTATTTTGATTTTTTGCAGCTCTGATTAATGTGTTTGAGAAGGATGGAGAAATCGCGAAAAAATGCCTTTCCCGCACGATTTGGCCATCTCATCGAGGCTTGCTGATTAGCTACCTGCTGTAGCAACATTTTGCGATAATTGCTCAAAATCCTTGATGAGTTGGTTATCAAATCTACTAGAATAGGCCCCTTTGTGTCTTCAGTCAGTACCTTTACTGAGCCACAATTATATTGTAATACTATTCACATTTTGTTGTTTTTTTGGGAGGGGGGTAGTTTTATCATTAACCAACAAGCAGCTCTACATAGGTGTCAATTAAATATTCTATTTCATTCATTTGACAATTATGCCATTTTACCAGAGGAGAAAAACCCAGATTAATGTCTGTCAATATGACATAATCCACTGATGAAAAGTGAAGACAGGAATGTCAATGTGTAAATTGGAAAGAAAAGAGAAAAAATGTAATACATTTCACTTAACTGTATTGAAGGATAAAACAGAAAGGGTTGGATAAAGAACATAGAAAAAAAAAGAAGAAAGATGCAGAGAGAAAGTGTATAAATTATTAGCACAAACTGCATGGGAAAGTGTCCATTATGATTTAGACACTTTTTCTCTCACAGTCCATGGGGACCATATAGGGAGAAAAACAACAATACAAAGCGATCTAAGTGTAGATGATAATGATGTGAATGAATTCAGAAGTTATCTTGGCTCTTCTGTATAGCCTACTCACAAGATTTATGTGGTAAATAGGGCAACATCAGTATATGTAAAATGGTATTGTTTATTTGGGGCAGAGGTGGTGAGTGAAGGGCCATGTACCCGCTTCACACACCCCCTCTGCCCCAATAAAGCTGCTGTTGTTCCTTAACCCCTTTATTGCCTTAGCGGTTAGCCACTAAGGTAAT
This sequence comes from Ascaphus truei, assembly GCF_040206685.1. Classification (NCBI taxonomy): domain Eukaryota; kingdom Metazoa; phylum Chordata; class Amphibia; order Anura; family Ascaphidae; genus Ascaphus; species Ascaphus truei. The sequence goes on along the minus strand of NC_134485.1, from coordinate 234,070,604 downwards.
GTAGTTGCCTGTAAATGCATTTTTATTGCATGAGAGTCATGCCGGGGGCCTCCGGTGCTGATATTAATGAGTATGAGCTTCGGAAACTCCCGGCATCAATCCGATGCAGGAAAAATGCATTTTTTTCCAAGTCCTCTCTCATCACTTCTCGGCAGCTTCTCACCACCTACCTGCCAATTTTTCCTGGCTGGAGGATTTTGAAAGGAAATCTCTATTCTAGTGCCGCAATTAGCCTCAATAAGCTAATCGGGGCTACTAGAATTGCATGAGTTTGAAAACCTGCAATAAGTGGCTTCTCGCCGCTCGTTTGGCGATTTTTTTTTCTCCAGAAAAAAAAATTGCTGAAAAGGGCTTTTATTGACAACTTATCGGGGCTTACTGACTAGCAGTGGGCCTTTTTGGCAAAAAGGCCTCGATAAGTGGCTTATCGGCGCTTAGTGCATAGGCCCATCATCTTTAATACACTGCATGCCACTTTTCAATCACCCTAAATGTATTGTTGTACACTTTCTTCAGTTTTCTGTTCTCTTGATCTGCTATGTTTCTTTGCAAGTTTAAATAATTCAATTATTGGATCTACTTTTTTCTGAATCACTAAGTGTGTTATTTCTCCTCTTATTGGCAAAGCCTACAGGGTATGTAGGGTGTTCCAGGGCATCTGGTCTTTCCAAAACAGTATTTAGTTTATCGCTTGACTATTTCATTTTTATTTTGTGAAGCTGCTGGCATTAGAGCCTTTTTTTTTTTTTGTATCCTTCTCTTAATTAAAATGTCAAAGGATTTATGGCCTTTGTGCATCACTGATTTCCTAAAGGTAAGTCAGCACTCGGCGTAGAATTGCCTTCTTAGCTTTATTGCATATCCATTCCAGGTGACATTTCCATCTGACACTTTTATGAATGTTGTTGTATCTGTAATTGTCGTATGCAAACAAACCAATTAATGTTTCATTTATTTAAACATAATGAAGGCATACAACCTGTTTAGGATTCAACAGAGATGTGCATTTGCTAACACATGAACATTTTGCACATCATATATACAATACCTAAAAACATTTTACACTTATATGAAATGAATGAGTATACCTGCTTTGGCAGATTTTCAAAATGTCTGTGTCAGACTTTAATGTGATCAATTTCCAAATGGGAGGATGATGGAAAATGTAATGAGTAAAGATGACAGAGAATAAATGCTATGCTGCCTCTCAAAAATGAATGAACCGAAAGCTGAAAAATGATCTTTTATCTTAGAAAAACAGATGGCATTAAAAAAGATAGCAGGATATAAGATCAAATGCAGTCACCTCTAGGCACTTAAACAGCTTCAGAAATCAAAAGGCTGAAATTTCGACAACAATTCATTTGATCACTTCCCATGAGAAGAAGGTTGAGTCACTCAGCATAATTTAATTGTGAAGTATATACCTCATATTTTTCTAAAATAAATCCTCTCACTTTATAGTTCAGAGATGGTATAATCCAAATACAAAAAAATACAAAAATATGTAGTTTAAAAACTACTACTGTAGTTTAAAAACAACACAAAAGGGCTAATGCATCACCAATTCTACCGTGTTAATGCAAACTTGTTTCAAGAAGAGTTTCAGTTTCATTCATTGGTCTACTAATTGAAAATGTCATAACTCTAATTACATGTAATAAACATGACTACATATTTATGTATAGCCATGGCTGGTTCAGCTATCTTTCTGCCCCCTGTAACTTAAGTTCACCTAGGTACAGACAGTGACAGGCTATCCTTTGGCGGGTTTGCCACTCCCCCCACCCCCCTGAGTGGCAGGGGAGGTGGTTACACTGGGTCTGTGTTGCAGCCTATCATGGTGCAGACCCTGTGCCCTCCCCTTTTGCATAAGAAGGATGTTCTAAATTATAGGAGTCAGATCTCCTCCGTCCCTCCTGGGAAGAGGAGTATTTGTGTTGGAGTTCTCCTCCAGCCCCTCATGGGTGGAGGAGCGAATATCTGTGCTCAGAAAAAGGCGTCATCACATTATCTGCTGGTCAGCACCATCCAAGGGCCAGAAACCAATTATCCACTATATGCGATGCTGTTATACCATCCTGCAGTGGCTGCATCAAATAAAGATCCAGTTTATATACTTCCGGCTGAGTTGCAGTCTATTAGCCTGAAGTATAGGAGTAAGACTGTCATGGTAGGGACTGTTTGCTGTTATACTGCAGTAGTCCTGCTGTGACTGGAGGCGCTGTCACCACATGGAAAAAATCTAAGGATCACCGAATGCCTGTCCTGTTACCCCACAACATTGCGGACACTCAGCTCTCCTGGACGCTCACAGGTATGACCGCACCACAGACATCAGTAGCAGCAACATATTTCCAGAGGGGGAGGAGGGGGGGGGGGGAACAGGGCTGCATATGGTTTTAAAAAAGAGAAAAATAAAGTGCGCATAAATAGAAGTGAATAGAATAAATATGGATATATAAGGATAAAACGTGAAATGTGTCACTTATCCTATTACATCCAGGATCTCCTGGATAAAGAATCACCCGGTGTAAAATGTGTACAAGGGTTTTTGTGCCTCCTTTTTAACCATGTTCAGAGAATTAAGATTTTTCGATACTTACTTTGACCTTGGCTTTTCTGGCTGTGCGCTTGTTAGAATGCTCATCTCTAAACAGGAAGCAACCTGTATGACTGAGGTAGGATATAGATCACTGACCTGAACCAAGAGTCCTGAATCGAGAATAGAATAGTTGGGGTCACAGGCTGGGGTCGAGGCAGGCGGCAAAGGGTCAAGGTCGGGGTCACAGGAAATGGTTGAGAAGGTAGTAGGGGAGTATGGACGGGTTACAGACAATGGTCGAGGCAGACCACAGAGGTGCAAGGTCAGGGTTACAGGCTGGACCAAGACAGGTTGAAGATCAACAGGAAAGAACAGTAGTGATGCTCTGGAAACATCCTGGAGGAAGACTTGCCTCTTTATAGACAAGGTGCCAGAAACCAAGATGCCCCCCTGCAGCCTCAGTGTGGGTGGAAGTGACTAGAGGACTGCCAGGGAACAAGATGGACAGTGTGGCTCCAGTGTGGGTGCTAATGGTGCCGAAGCCTCATAACACTGCCCCAATTCTTCTTGTTGATCCTGTATTTCATTTATTGGCAGCTGATCACGCTGTGGGGGAGACTCCTTATGTGGAAGATAAAATGTGAGTTTATTTTGCTCTCAAATACTAAATGATGTCTTACTGAAGAACTTTATATATGGATATCTTTATGAGGTTATAGGAGTGTAGATTAATTCAGAGTTTGCACACCTGTACCTTGAAAGACAATCAAATAACATATTCATAAGAGTGTAAGACCCATTTAAAACGGCATTGCTTATTTCACCCACTCAGAATGGAGGCCACTATTTCAGATTATTTAAACCTGACTAAAGTACTTAGCATTAAGTGTTCCCTTTAAATGCTTGAGCACCTACACGCAACTGTTGCTACTTATACTACTAAATAATTTTTTAATAATCTCTTGAAATATAAAATGATAAAAGTAAGTGAAGCTAATAAACCAATGGAAATATATATATCAATGTGTGTCAATGATAGGACAAATTATAATAATAGTGTTAAATAATCACACACTGTACATGTAAAATACATAGATTATAGCAGATACTGTACCAGAGAAGTGATTTTTTTTGTTTGTTTGTTTAACAAATGATTAGAATGATACAAAATAAACACAAAGTTGCCACAAAATATTCCTAAGGTGTCTAATGTAGCAACACAGCTTTTAGGCTCCCACAGCTTTGGGAAAGACACTCTACTCCTCAAAGAGGCATATAAATGATAAGAGAAAAAAAGCACAAAATGTCTCATAGCGTAAAACTTTTTGTGGAGGGAAAAATGCCTAGATTCAATATTGCCCTCATAAGAAACGTAAGACAGAATTTGATTCCATTGCTACTTTCCCAATGCCGTTTGAGCCTGAGAACACTCTCTCAATTTCAAACTCCCATGTGTCAGGCCCACATGGAGGAGTGGGAAGTGACATCAGGATCCATTGTGCAGGTCTCTTACTGTGGGAGACTGCCAGCCACCAAAAAATATATCGCACACTCCATAATAATGATGTAATGTATGCCATTGCATTTTTTAGACTAGAATTTTTAAGGCTAAAAAGCAACTGTATAGTTATGAATCAGAATCAGATTGTAAAAATTGTAGATGCTATGCTGATTGTCTATGATAAATATTCATAATTATAATACAGACCTCTTGTTAGGTTAGGTCGTAATTCATCAAGGATTTGCATCTATACACTAAGATATAATCTCATGTGCCTGAATTGCAATGTGAGAACTATACAAAGATATATTGTTATTATGTATTTATTTTTTTTAACTAGGAAACAGTGTTTTTATGTTGCCTATTAAAAATATTATTTTTGGAAACATACCATGGCACAATGAAACAGCAAATCAATAGAACTACATGTTCAATTGAGCTTGTTATCTCAGCCATTGATTACTATCACTACTGTTGTCCAGCTCTCTCATTCACTTCCTTGGCACATCAATTGTTCAAGTACAAGTAAATGCATTTGTTTTGTTTTGTGGTATATAATAAATGGAACCCAGTAAAACAACTGATGGTTTTAAATACACAACAAAAACCTCTTTATAACTTCACAGTCAGAGAAGTACTGCAGTAAGGAGTGATTGTGAAGTGGACTTCGTTGCTGAAAGTTAAGGCTAAGGCCCCGGTAACTCCGCTGCAATGCGCGCCCGCGAGATTGGCGGCGCGTGCAGCCGATTCCCCGGTCTGCAGCTCACTGCAGGAAGAGAGACTGGGGGGGGGGGGGGGCGTGGCGGGGGACTGACGGGGCGCGACCATGACATCACCAGGCAGGTTCGCCCTTATTGGCGCTGCGGCCCCCCCCCCTCGCAGCGGGCCCGGCGCCATTGAGGGGAGGGCTCTCATCGGTGCAGGGTCCGCCACAGCGGGCTCTGCAGTAGGCAGCGGGGGCAAGGCCTAAGAATGTTTACTGTATCTATAGCAATCTCTTAAAGTGCAATCCCTCCTAGGACCAAAGCCAACTAATTTCAGTGACATGTTTATGGGGTCTCCTCTGGGTGATTGGTATCTTTTTTTTTTTTTTAACAAATCTGACATACTGTATAAGTATTTATTTTTTAAGTAAGACTTGGGAGGGGTTTGTTATCCTCTGGCTGCTCCCATTGTGTGATGTCACTGTGATGTCACTGTGTTATCAGTGAGTGCTTGGACAACTAGCTCCCCCCATCTCACCCCTACTTAAATTTATTACTTCTCTGATAAGGACAGGGTGGGTTAAGGTTAAGGGGCCTATGCACTAAGCACCGTTAAGCCACTTATCGACGCCTTATCACCAAAAATGCTTACAGCGATTCAGTACATCCCAATAAGTCGATGATAAGAGACTTTTTGGGCAAATTGTTTTCCTGAGAAAAAAAACCCGACAAACGAGCGGCGATAAATCACTTATCGGCAGGTTTTCAAACTCGTGCAATTCTAGTAGCCCCAATTAGCTTATCAAGGCAAAACACGACTCTACTGTAGAATAGAGATTTCCTCTCAAAATCGTCCCGCCATGGAAAAGTTGGCAGGAAGGTGGTGATTTGCTGACGAAAAGCAGCGAGAGAGGACTTAGAAAAATAAATGCATTTTTCCTGCATTGGATTGATGGCGGGATTCTCCAGAGTTGATATCCGTTAATATCAGCACCGGAGACCCCTGTCATCAATCTGATGCAATAAAAATGCCTTTACAGGCCACTTCATTACTTTAGCGGCTAACCGCTAAACGGCTTGTCTAACAATGTTTTAATTACTGCCCATTTATCTTCCACATTTTTCCTGAGCTTGCGTATACTGAGCTATGTGACTGAATTGCAGTTTGATTGTAATTGCATTTGTATTACATGTGAAATTAGAACAAGAAGCCATTTAAACAAGGAAGGTGTGAAACAAGCTATATTGAAGTACAGTAAATTGTTAGCACTTGATACTCCATAGTGCAACAATTGAGAATGTCACTCAATGCACACAGGTGCGGTGTGATGGCGGTGCCATTGTTGCCACTGCACTGAGCCCCATGTTGCATTGGCCCGCGCTCTCCCCCACAACAATTAAACTGATTGCAGAGGGAAAGGAGCTCTGTAACCCTCCTACCTTCTATGACAGCATTTCCCGGCATCTCCTCCTGCATGGCTCTGTCATCATGGCTCTGCGACGTCCAATGGTGTCACGCAGCATCATGTTGCCATGACAACACAACACCTACTGTAAAACAAATATATCATCACTGCGCTTCTCCATGTAAAGAGCATGCAGCTAGTGAAGGAAATGGCCATACAAATGTGCAAAACAGAAAGTGAATCCCTGCGCTTCTCCCTTTGGGATAGCAATCAATGGGGAATATACTATAAACCTAGTATGCATTTAGCGTAGGGACCTGCTAATGAGACTTAACTTGACGTGGTTAGCAGGCTTGGCATTATTTGATCAAAGGATGTATACCAAAAGTCTCCTTTTTTCTTATAGGTATTTACACCATACATATATTTATATTCCCCATTGATTGCTATCCCAAAGGGAGAAGCGCAGGGATTCACTTTCTGTTTTGCACAACACTTACTGGCCCTGAATCCTGGATCTTGAACTATGCTGGAAAGGCGGGCATTATCTTTCCAAACTGCACCTCAGCACTAAACTATTGCTGCCATGCTGCCACTACTGTTTTTATTTGCTTTGACCTCACTTCTTTTCAAAATACGCACTTCTTTCTACAGTCTCATTATGTCTCTAACTCTATTCATATACTGTATCTCCTTCATCCTTCCATCGCCACTTCTCAGTTAACATGAACTCCTTTCTTACCTGCGCCTTCTGACACTATATGGCTATATCCCCTGCACTAAAACACACCCATACAAATCATCCTCACACATTCTATTTCTATCCATGCTTCTCTTTCTTGCTTCTGGGGATATCTCTCCCAATCCTGGTCACTGCCATACACACAACTTCTGCTCCTTACACACAACCTCATACCCATCCCCTGTCACTCTCCTCTCTCCCTTTCTCCTGTGCCCTTTGGAATGCTCGCTCCCTTTCTAACAAGTTCCTCTCTGTCAAAAAATACCGGAAATGAAACCGCTCATCACATATATGTATATATAAGTAATAATGAGCAGGTGCTCAGAGGAAAAAAGATATATAATAGCAGGGTTGATCCAAAGCATTGAGTGCTACGTATAGAGGAAACCTTTTCTGATCCCCTTTGGATCAACCCTGCTATTAAGTTCCTCTCTGTGCATGACTTTTTTTCTCTCCATCTCTTATCTTTTCTATAACTGAGACTTGGCTCACTCAGTCTGTCTCTGCTCTGGAAGCTGCCCTCTCTTATGGTGGCTTTTCTTTCTCCCACACGCCAACGCCCTAATGGCAGGGGTGGAGGCGTGGGGCTCCAGCTCCCCTCTCTGCCATTACTATACCCTTCCTATTCCTCCCTCTCTTCCTTTTCCCTCCTTTGAGGCTCACACTGTCAAGATTTTCTCTCCTCTCCCTGTCCATCGCCCTCCTACTTCTACTCATCTCCCTTCTGTCTTTCTCTCTCACTGAATCCTGGCTCTCTTTCTTGCTCTCTTCATACACCCCTGTTCTTCTCCTTGGGACTTCAACTGCCATATTGATGACTCCTCTCTCCCTTGGGCTTCCCGGTTTCTCTCTCTAACCTCTTCTTTTGGCCTTCAACAGTGGACTGCAGCCAGCACAAACAAGGATGGCCACTTCCTAGACCTTGTTTTCACTCATTTTCTATCTCTCACTTCTCCCCTTCTCCACCTCCATCTTCCTTTCATCTCTGCAGAGACCTGTGCTCTATTAACCTACAAGATTTATAATCCACTTTACGCTACTCCCTCTCCTCTCTCGGCTCTGCTTCAGACCATGACCACCTGGTCACGAAATACAACTCAATCCTATCCTCCTCTCTTTATCTACATGCCGCACTTTCTCTCTGCTGTTCTTGCCCTTTGAACCCCAGACCCTGGCTAAATTCCCACACATGCATACTGCATTCCTGCACTTGTTCCTCTGAATGCCTCTAGAGGAAATCTCACACTCACAGACTTCCTTCACTACAAATTTATGTTATACTGTTTTAACTCTGCCCTCTCTCAAGCTAAACAAAGCTACTTTTCTTCACTTATAACACACACAAGTCTAATCCACGCTGACTCTTCTCTGTCTTTGACTCTCTACTCAGACCACCCTCTGCTGCCTGTTGTTCTTCCTCCATCTCACCTAAGGACCTTGCCGACTATTTCAAGGAAAAGGTGGAATTCCTACCATGCCCTCTGTATCCTCCTCCCATCCTACACCTGTTCCTATCTCTCCTCCTGCATTCATTGACTCTTTATCCGCTGTCACGGAGGAGGACGTTTAATTGTTGATCTCCTCTTCTCCCTCTACCACCTGCCCCCTTGAACCCATTCCCCCCCATCTCCTAAAACCTCTTTCTCTTACTATAATCCCTAAGCTCACACACATTTTTAATTCCTCCCTCTACTCTGGTACCTATCCCTCTTCATTCAAACATGTAACAGTTATAGCATTACTCAAAAACAGCAAGCTTGACCCTAACTGTCTTTCTAACTATCAACCTATATCCCTCCTACCTTTAATGTCTAATCTCCTTGAACATCTTTTAGTCTCTCGCTTGCTCCATTTTCTCAACACCTATTCTGTCCTAGACCATCTACAATCTGGCTTCTTCACTACTCACTCCACTGAAACAGCCCTCATTAAAATAACTAATCACGTCCATGCTGTCAAAGACAGAGGTCATTACACTCTGCTCATATTACTCAACCTCTTTGTAACATTTGATATGGTAGACAACCCTCTTCTCCTTCACATTCTCCATACTCTTGGCATTCTTAACAAAGCTCTATCATGGATCTCCTCTTACCTCTCCCATCGTTCTTTCAGTGTATTTTGCAAACACCCCCTCCTGCTCTACCAATCTCTCTGTAGTGGTACCCCAGGGTTCTGTCCTGGTACCCCTTCTCTTTACACACTCTCTCAAGGTGACCTAATCACATTTCTTGGGGTCAAATATCACCTCTATGCTGATGACACACAAATATACTTATCTACCCCTGACCTTATACCTGCTGTACAGACTAAAGTTTCTGAATGCCTCTGCTGTATCATCCTGGTTGTCCCTCCACCGACTTAAACTTAATATGGCAAACACAGAACTCCTCCTACTTCCTCCCAAACCTGGCCCTATTTCCTCCTTCCACATTACTGTTGGAAGTACTGTACTATAATTCACTCAGTAGACCAAGCACACTGCCTAGGGGTCAAACTCAACTCCTCTCTCACATTTTCTTCTCACATTCAAAAGGTAGCAAAAAACTGTCATTTCTTCCTCCACAATATTACCAAGATACACCCTTTCCTCTGTTGCTCGACTGCAAAATCTCTGACACAGACCCTCATTCTCTTCTGTCTCGACTACTGTAACCTTCTGCTGTCTGGCCTTCCTGCCTCTCACCTGTCTCCCCTCTACAGTCTATCCTAAATGCTGCTGCCAGATCTCTACATTTTCCTAAATCTGTCTCAGCGTTTCCCCTGCTGAAATCCCTTTCCTGGCTTCCTATCAAATCCCGTATCACACACTCAATTCTCCTCCTCACTTTTAAAGCTTTACACTCTTCTGCTCCTCCTTACATCTCAGTCCTAATTTCTCGCTATGCACCATCCCGACTCTTGCGTTCTGCTCAAGGATGTCTTCTCTCTTCCCCTATTGTATCTAAAGCCTTCTCCTGCCTTAAACCCTTCTCACTGACTGCCCCACGCCTCTGGAATGCCCTTACCCTCAATAGCCAACTAGCACCCTCTCTATCAACATTTAAAACACACCTCACAACACACCTGCTTAAGAAAGCTTATGAGTAGCTCCATGGCTTATAATTAACACCTCATACATTAACCTTGGCCCCTTGCAGACACACTTAACAGAACGCCCTCCTACTGTCTCTGTACATTCTTCATACCAACAAATTAGATTGTAAGCTCTTTGGAGCAGGGACTCCTTTTCCTAAATGTTACTGTTATGTCTGAAGCACATCTCCCCTTTATGTGTTATTTAAATTGTGTTATTTATATGATGGTCACGTATATTACTGCTGTGATTACATTAATGGTGCTATATAAATAAAGACATTCATACATACATGACAATGTAATGCCCTCTGGTGCCACATTACCAGGACAATGTGATGCCTCATGGCAATGCGATGCCACATGATGATGGGACCATACAGGGGCAAACGCCGGGAGGATGAGATGATGCTGGATGATGCCGCGGGAGAAGATATGAGCTGAGACCCCACACATGTCCCTACACTGAGCCCTGCAAACATCCCAGCCCCCCTGAATGCACATCCTGACATATGTATGTGCACTTGGAGCATACCATTGTGGGAAGTGTGAGAAAGTGGTCTCTTTTGGGTCTCAGATTGCTGATCTGAAGAAGCAACTTGCAACACTGAGGTACACAGACAATCTTGAATGGAGTTTAGTGCTCACTGAGCATGCTCTGGCTGAGACTAGTGGTGTAGATGGTGGAGTTGTGAGAGAGGCCCAGGAAGTGGTAGATAACTGAATAACAGTTTGAAGGGGAAGCAAGCGGAAGAGGCAGGCCAGTGCTGAGCTGACACATCCCAATAGCTTTGTCAGTAAAGTGAGTGAGTGAAGATATTGGGGGTTTCAGGGCAGGCTGGGGGAGACTGATTCCTCTAGCAGCAAGGGGAATAGTTCATTCAGCCCAGAGGGGACTAAGGATACTCAGAGTACATGAAAGGTTGTGGTGGCAGGGGACTCCATTATTAAGATGTGCATTTTTTTGGGTGGATGTGGATCCACCTTGGATCAGCTGGTTCCTTTGGTCTGTGGATCACTCTTAAAAAGGAGAGGTGAAGAGAAATGGGGATGATAGAGAGTGGGGGGAGATTACACAGTAATAACTGTGATTATACAAGCAAGCTCTTGTTGGCACCACTGTATCTGCATGTTATATATTTTCATCTTATTAGACAAGATTTGTGCAATCCCGTTTACATAAAGTGTACAGGGGGCATTAAATCTCTTCTATGTATCTATCTATTTAAGCAGATATGGCCTCTTTCAGGGCGACTGCACCTCTGAAGAAGCCAACCTGTGATTTTATGCATTTTGAATTTTCCATCTGCATTATCAAACAAGCTCTAAATCAGTCTTTTGTTCTGCAAATATAAATATACCATCTTCGTTCATTGCTTATCATTTTGCTTAAATTAAATTAACTTTTAAATTAAATTACCACTAAATACCAGGTCTCACTACGAGGAAAAGTACACATTTGGTTTATTCGTCCACAGATCTTGTGCTTTATATAATTACGTTTTCTTTTATTATTCACTTCATTCTGTCTCTTAATAAATGAAATTTTATGAAATAAATATTCTTGCCATGTAAAAAACTTGTACAACATATTTTGAAGTTCCCTTCCTATCTTTGCTCTATCTTTATTGTTATATTGCAATAACAGTGAGCACTCTTTACTTAAAAAAAAATATTTTTTCTGTTTTCTATTAAAGTACTGTAGGTAACTGATAGATAAAAACAATTTCCGATTTAACTATCAAATCTCCTTGGAAAGAGTTTTCATATCTTGGCCAAGATGATTATCGACTTTCAATTCTCTTTTACTTAATTAAATCTCACTTTATCTACAAAACCAAGACACATTTTCAATTCAAACATATCCTCTTAGTATGTTGTGACCATGTTTTTCTCTCAGCTTTATTTTTTTGATCTTCCTTCTCTACTCTGAGAAACTGAATCATCATAAAAGAGAATTACAACACGAGAAACAGTGGAAAAAAAACATCACAAGAGAATATATTATTTGCATCATAATCTTAACAAATTAATCTTTGAAATGACTTGGAAAATTTTAGTTTGTTATCTCACATTGACTGTTTCCCAAAATAAAATCTAGAAGAAAATAGAAATGTTGACAGTCTTGCAATTATTATGCTTTAACTGTGCTGTTTAATTCATTCATCAGCTATAAGATATTCATCATTGCTAGAGCGAGACAGAATTAGCTTTCTCTAAATAGAGTGGCCTAATTTGCCCTAATGTTCTTGTGCCATAGTCCTCCAAGTCATCAGAATCCTACCAACCATGGCTCCATGCTGAGTGTAAAGGAAGCTCTGAGAATTCAAAGTACTCCATCTCTAATTAGAATAGTTGAAGAAAGGAACAAATGGTTTAAGCATGGTAAATAAAAACAAGGTAATAAAAAACTAATTTACCAAATGAAAGAAGTTTTCTATGAGGTATGAAAACACCAGAAAATCAATTTACCTGTATTACAAAACTGCTTACAAAGATTATATTTTAATTTAAATAAAAGCATCTTCTATTGTATGTCCTCATTATACATTGGAATTTTCAAAAAGATGGATTAATGCTGTTGCCGGTTCCTTTGTTCACTTTGACTGTTTTTATTTTTAACTAGTGATCCATTACACTGACAGAGGCATCCTTCAATGTAATGTGAGGCATTTTTTCCCATAGTTGTGTCATATTTACAACATTTGCAAATAACTTAACTAATAAGTAATTTAAATGCACCATAAACATATTGGGTAATAATAAATAGACAACTTATGTCAAATGGATCTTAGATGTTTTATTGCAACAGAAAATTCACAGTTGTTAATCGCATACATCCATTCTGATCACAATGGCCTTTGGTTTGACGTATTATTGAAGTGATGTACAGTCATTTAAGGGGCTATGTACAGTAGTAAAAAGCAGGCAAAAACGTAGAAATTCCTCTTAAAATCTCAACTACCTTCAGCGTGTGCTGATCGTCATTTATGAAGGTGTTCCTTATCAACTAATTTCCACGTTAGCGTACCAGGAGGCAGCCAACGCCCTCCAGCTGCAAAATCCTATGTATGTGGCAGAAAAGGGGAGTGTTTCAGGGCATCTCTATTTTTGCCCTGGTGCAGCAGTAAAACAAAAACGTTAATACTTGCCTAATTAGATAACGTTGAGGTCTCTCTTTTGCCTGTTTTATTTACTGCCACCTCACATATGGTGGTAGGGTGTCAATATTCGTCAAAACATTCGCTTTTCACTAATCTTGGAAAATAGTTTAATTTTCGAAGAAAGTATGAATTGATAATGGCTCCCTCTATAACCCGATCAATAATTCCACCTTCAGTGAGTGAGGCTACACTCCCAACTTTCTATCACTGAGGCTCCCACACTAAATTATATTGACATCCACCCTCTTCACTGACACATTCCCTCAGTCTCCATCCCCGTCAGTGACACACAACCCATCAGTAACCTTCTTCTCTTACACCACCACCTCCCTTCGCCCTCTCTTACACCCCACCTCTCACACTCCCCCCTTGTCATCATCTCCCTTTTCCATGTCTCGCTCTCCCTCTCGTTCGCCCTCCCCCTCTATCTCTACCTCTCTTGCTCCCCGTCCCTCTCTTACACCCCTACCTATCCCTTCTCCCTCTCTTACACACCACCTCTCTACCTAACTCTCTTATAGCACACCTCTCCCCTCCCTCTTTTAGACTCCCACCTCTCCCCCCTCCATTTCTTACACCTCTGCCCTCTCCTCCTCCCTCTCTTACACACCTTACCCTGTGGCCTGCGCTCTACCCCTAAGGAATATCCAGAAGGTCACCAACTCAGCGCGGCAACCAATCACATGCCTCCTGCAAAACAAAGACAAATCAGCTGCCTCGCGCGAAGTAACGGACCAATCAGATGCCTCACTTGGTCATGAGATCATTTTTTTTAATGCAAAAAATCTAGAATTAATAATAACCCACAGGTGCACGTATACATTAAAATATAGTTATACGATACTGTTTGGAATACGGAATCAACAGACAGCATACAAGGGGGTAGTTGAGAAAAAAAGTTTAGTTAGTGAAAGTGGTACATTATAAACAAATGTTTCGGCCCTTGGGGAGGGACCTTCCTCATGGTGATGCTGTAAGGAATCCACTCCTGACTTTGATTATAGCCTTGCAGACCTCTGCAGTTGCTAAAGCTTCCCTGACAATCAATGGCACATGTGCTGCCTCTCATTGCAGCTTCTGCCCTGTGCTCCATCATTGGAGGAATACTTACACACCCTCCCCTTTTGATTGAATCTCCGCCCTTTATATTTGGGCTTTGGCTCTGAATCAGAGCCGAGCATAATTCCTTCCCTGGACATTATTGTCTATGCCACAAGCCGCCCAGGCTTGTCTCCTTGTGTACTAACCACTCTAGTTCTCATCCCTAGTTCCTAAGTACCTGAGGCCTGCTGCTAGTTCCATGCAGAGGCCCGTTCCTGATTCCTGTGCTGAAGCGTTGTTTCCGGAGGCCTGCTGCTAGTTCCATGCCGAGGCCCGTTCCTGATTCCTGTGCTGAAGCGTTGTTTCCGGAGGCCTGCTGCTAGTTTCACGCAGAGGCCTGTTCCTGACTCCTGTGCTGAAAGCGTTGTTTAGCCAGCACTGGTACCTGCTGCATTCTCCCCTAGCAGTGGTAACCCTTCATTTCCTGAGGCCTGCTGCTAATCTCCATGCAGAGGTCTGCTTAGAACTTCTGTGCTGAAGCGTTGGTTTTCCCGACGCTGCCCCACGGTGTACTTCGGCCAGCCTGCTGTCTCCCCCTGCTGAGACGGCATCATGGGCCGAGGCCGCTCCTCGCGCAGAGGCCACTCCCGTGCTCATGCTCCTAAGCTGAAGCGGGGACTCCTGACTACCTGTTGCCGAACTCCTGCTAGAATAACGACGATCCTGCCTTCTCCAATCCTGACCCTGCTACGTACGACTACGAACTGTGCACTCCGGATCAGTCTGCGCGGACTAAGGTCGGTGATTATATAACCCCACCTAAGCCCCGCGGTCCTGTCACGGTTTGTGGCGAGCACAATCGTAACAGATGCAAATGACAAAAACACCATATATATTCCCACACTCAAGTGCAGGGGATTGGCCAAAAACAATGGTCAATAGCCCAAGCCAATTAAAAAATCACACAAACATGAGAAAGGCACCACATGTTACAAGTCCTTATATACTGCACCGACACACTTTATTCGAGCAAATACCCGGTATGTACCTGGCAGATACCTGGAATGCGCCGCTCCTCACCTCTGACAAGCCCCGTTGCGTTTGCCTTCCCAGCCTGGGTTCATGCCTGGCTGATGGGCGGCTGATTTGTTAAATTATAATGATTAGGATTTAATAGGCTGCAATGCTTCGCGTGTCTACCAGATCGCATAAATTCATGAATTGTAATGCAGTATATATATAAATACTGTGCAGTATTGCAGCCAGCGGGAATAAAATGCTTCAATCCCTGCCTAGAAAATAACCCAATATACTCGGGCAGAAAACAGTCACAAACCTCAATACACCCGGGTATACCCGAATTCGTGGGACTAGCTGAGCTCGAATAAAGTGTGTCGCCAGTGTAAGCAATCGCCATCTTTGTGATCTTTGCCATCTTTGAGTCATGGCGATGATGTTGCTCCCACCACAGTTCATTGAAGCGGAGGACTGGATGCCCAATCACAGTTGCAGTGCCATAGCAGGGGTAAGTGAGTGGGGGGGGGGGCATAAAGTGAAGGAGGAGGTGCTACAGGATGAGAAAAAAGCAATGAAAACAAACTGGAGCCACATATCGATACCTTCACTTCGTGTCCCCCACTCACCCCTGCTGTGACACTGCAGCTGTGATCGGGCATCCTGTCCTCTGGTTCAATGAGCTGTGGTGGGAGCAACATTGTCACCATGATGACCACAAAGATGGCAGTTGCTTATATAAGGACGTGTAACATGTAATGCCTTTCTCATGTTTGTTGTGATTTTTTTTGCATGGATCACTTTGACTAAAGACACTTTTTTTCTCAACTAGCCCCTTGTGTGCTGTCTCTTGATTCCAGATTCCAAACGGTATCATATAACTGCATTATCTTTATGGGACATGCACCAACCATCATACTTTGTTTATAGGAAGGCCAATTGACCTTTTAATTATATTAAAATATATTTAAAAAATATATATATGTAACCTGGTCCCCCGTAAGCTCCTTACCTCCCAGCGCGGGTGAGCTATGCAGCGGAGGAAGGGGGGGAGGTCCCAACAGTGTCGGTTAAGTTGCGCGATTGCGTCACCGGCGGCGCCCTGCCATCTTGGAGGTATTTGCGCATGCGTGAAATGCTGCGCATGCACAGGACTAGCACGTGAATGGTGGCCAATGGGAAAGGATCTCAGCAGGGACAACATATCCCATTAGCCCCTACAATAATCATGTGGTGTGAATCAGCCAATAGGGCTCATGGAATCCTCCTGCTCTGCAGTTAGATACATTTTTCACGCGCTGGGAGCACATCAGTCTACGTAGGGAGCTGAAGCTGACTAAGGCCTAGCTTAATCCCCTTAGGCCCAAGGTACAGTAGGCCCTGAGACCCACTAGATTGTTGCTGCTGCAGGGGAGGCCCCTTAGACAAGGACACTGCCCCATTAGTTTCCACAGTGACCACTGGCTAACCTGAAGCTGAGGTCCCATGGACTTGGTGTATATGGATTTCCTGTGCATCGGGCCTGATAATCAAGGTATATGTAACGTGCTGGTTATCACAGACCATTAAACGCGATATGCACAAGCTTTCTCGACCAAAGACCAGAATGCCATTACAGTGGCGAAGATACTATTGGAAAGGTACTTCGTGCATTATGGTCTACCCAACCACCTTCATTCCGATCAAGGCCAGGATTTTAAAGCAAACTGATCCGGGAGCTAATGAAAATCCCGGAAATCACCAAGTCACGGGCAACTACGTACCATCCTGAGGGTGATGCTCTACAGAGCGATTCAACAGGACGTTGCTGGACCATACCAGACACGAGTCCACGGGATTCTCCCCATATTTCCTTACAGTATGTTTGGGTGAAGAGCCAGGCTGCCGGTGGATGTACGTCTGCGAGTGTCAACAGACGGGATACATAACGCAACGCACATACTATACGTGCAAAGGCTTCAGGAAAACCTGCAACAGGCTTATCAGCAAGCAGAGAAGTCCGCTGCCAACTCAACGCCAACAACAAGAGGCACTATGACCACAAGGTCAGACAACAGGAAATCCGTCCTGGGGATGTCGTGCTTCTCCGCAACCCAGGAAGCATAAACTCGCTGACCGTTGGTGACGGTGTCTTTGAGGTCGAATCACAGATGTCGGGCCTCCCGGTCTACCGTATTAAAGACACAGAAGGCCGGAAAAGGGTCTGGCACCATAACCACCTTCTCCCTATTCCACATGTGGAAGACGATGAACGAGAGATACCGGTACACCACTGGGACGGTGAGCCGGAATAATCCAACACTAGCCAAGAAACTGTAAATGAAACTATCTCTGAGACCACCAATGATAATGCCGACGGTGAAGAAACCATCAACGAGACTGTAGAGCATCCTATGGAGGGAACCTCTCAAAGGGGACCTCAAAGTCACGGAGCACCTCCCGGAGGAGCTACGGGTAAAGGGCCCCGACGCACAACACCTGCAAGGGTGGCTCCAACGAGCCAACATCTGGACCCCAGAAGCACATGCTTCATTCCAAACAGAGACTATTTAGAGACATTATGCCCTCAATGGGAAAGGCTTGCCTCAGGACTGTGTGTTCTACTTCCCCGAGGGAGTTGCAGAGAGACGTTCAGAAGGAGCCAAAGAATTAGGCATCCACCCAATCGGATGACCTATGACCAAATTGGGGCACCCATTATGAGGCTCAGCAGTGGGTTCGTAGCAGAGTGAAATCTGTTATCACTATGTTCACTGAGATGCATAATTTATGTAAAGTTATGTGTTTATTGTATATATTCACTGTATTTTCAGTTATATAATTTCTGTTGATACTACTGCTGCGGCCGAGTTTATTCGAGCATTTGCCCGTTCTCGGCCGCAGCAGTAACCTGGCGCGCGCCGGAGGGTGCCGGGCGCGCGCCGAAGCAGCGGAAGAGCGCCCTCCGATCGGGGCGCTCTCCCTCCCGCTGCCGGGTCCGCCGGGTCCCCCGGAACCCCCTGCCGCCGTCCCCCACATCGCGGGACACCAGGGCTCCCTCGGGGAGCCCTGGACGCGCGTGCAGGGGGCGCAGGCACCCGATGACGCGTGACCGCGCAGCACGCTGAGGGAGTGCGGCTAGCACGCCGGGGCATCCCCCGGCTTGCGGTGCTAGCCGTGCTCGAATTAAACGTGTCGGTAGTGTATATTGCTATGTATTATGTGTTCCCAAGCGGAGCTGTTGGGGTTTCACCAGGGGGAGAGTGTAACCCAGGTCCCCCAGGTCCCCCGTAAGCTCCTTACTTCCCGGCGCAGGTGCGCTATGCAGCGGAGGCAGGCGGGATTGTCCCGACAGTGTCTGATAAGTTACACAGCTGCAGCAATGTGTCGCGGTTCCTCACTCCGGATCTGTGGATCCCATCGATACCATCTGCGCGCTCGGGTGTGGACACCCCGGCAGGTACCCAACAAAGTGCACCAACTCACCTTCACATATTAATGGGCAGCACTGTACCACACATTGGATGGGGGGATTTACTTTGTGGACACCGGTTGGTTGGATGCCCAAGGCCCCTAGGTCTTTGGGAGGTACGGCCGTGCGAGGCCTGGTGGGTAGGCTGTACTATATTAGTGGTATATAATAAAACTGTTCTGCTTTACAAAGTGTGTCCTGTCATTCTACACCATAGAATCCTGCACAGGTGGAGGCCCTACCGTGCATCGTTTCAGGATACACCCCAGGCTCCCAGCAGTGGAGGCTCAGGCCTCCTGTGAGCCACAGGTGTTGCACCCTTCACACACCGTAGCTACACATCTCCCAGTGGGTGGGAGGGGGGAGAGAGAGAAGGGGGAGAGAGAGAGAGAAGGGGAGAGAGAGAGAGAAGGGGGAGAGAGAGAGAAGGGGGAGAGAGATGAGAAGAGAGAGAGAGAGAGAGAGAGAGAGAGAGAGAGAGAGAGAGAGAGAGAGAGAGAGAGAGAGAGAGAGAGAGAGAAGAGAGAGAGAGAGAGAGAGAGAGGAGAGAGAGAGAGAGAGAGAGAGAGAGAGGAGAGAGAGGAGAGGAGAGAGAGAGAGAGAGAAGGGGAGAAGGGGAGAAGGGGAGAAGGAGAGAGAGAGAGAGAGAGAGAGAGAGAGAGAGAGGAAGAGAGAGAGAGAGAGAGGAGAGAGAGAGAGAGGAGAGAGAGAAGGGGGGGAGAGAGAGAGAAGGGGAGAGAGAGAGAGAGAGAAGGGGGAGAGAGAGAGAGAGAGAAGGGGGAGAGAGAGAGAGAGAGAGAGAGAGAGAGAGAGAGAGAGAGAGAGCGAGAGAGAGAGAGAGAGAGAGAGCGAGAGAGAGAGAGAGAGAGAGAGAGAGAGAGAGAGAGAGAGAGAGAGAGAGAAGAGGAAGAGAGAGAGAGAGAGAGGGGGGAAGAGAGAG